>NC_142010.1:125287291-125443829 GCF_049901735.1 Notechis scutatus
TTGAGAATCCAATTAAATCTCAAACTGTGGACAGAAAATTGAGGGATATTATTCAAGGTAAACACTCATTGCAAGAATACGTTGCAGAATTTCGCTTGTTGTGTATGGACTCCACCTGGAATGAACCAGCTCACATGGCAGCATTCCAAGAGGGTTTGTCCGACATTATCAAGGATGAACTAATTCATGCAGAGCGTGCTTCAACTTTGGACACATTGATTACTCAATGCTTACGTATTGAAGCTCGCCTACAACATCGTGGGTGTAAACGGACCGTTGCAGAGCCACCTGTGTTTCCTCGTTCACGCACCCCGTCTATGAGGGTTTTCCAATCCAGAATTCCAGCAGAGGAGCCGATGGAGATAGGCGCACTCTGCCCTCGTTTAACAGTTCAGGAACGATCGAGAAGATTTCAGGAAGGTTTGTGCCTTTATTGCGGGGGTTCAGGACATTTTGCAAATTCTTGCACTCGGAAGGGGACTCGTGGACCTGTATCAAAACCCATTGCTGGTCCGTCGGGAAACGGGTAGGCCCGACCTCAGGAAACCCTAGGTCGGGCACAGTATTCACTTTCATCTCAAATTGCTGACGTTAATTCTGGCCCTCCTCGACATTTACTTTTGGACACTCGCATATTCTTGCAATCTCGGAAGGAGGGAATCCCTGCCGTGGCACTGGTGGATTCAGGGGCTACGACTAGCTTTATGGATTATGATTTTGTAAAACATTTCAAAGTTCCTTTAGTGCCTGTGAATCCCCCATGCAGGTGGAAACCGTAGATGGCGCGAACTCAAGTCGGGACCTATTCGCTTTGCCACCCAACCACTGCGTATGCGTATTGGGGATCACGAGGAGCGATAAGTTTTTATATCACTTGAACCTCCATCTTCCTTTGGTGCTCGGAGTATCCTGGCTGCGTCTACACGATCCGTTGGTGGCTTGGGCGCAGAACGCTGTTTCTTTTCCAAGCCTGCAATGTGTGGACCACCTGAGACATGTCTGCGCAGGCCAACATATTGTCGCTTCTGCTGCCTCGATTCCTTCAGAGCTGTCGGATTTCCCGATGTTTTCAGTGAACAGGAGGCAGATCAATTACCACCACATCGTATTTACGACTGTCCCGTGGATTTGATACCGGATGCTCCATTACCAAAGGGGAGGTTGTATTCTTTGTCTGAGCCTGAACTAGTTGCACTTCGAGAATTTTTGAATAAAAATCTAGCTCGGGATTTATTCGACCTTCGTCATCCCCTCTTTCAGCACCCGTTCTCTTTGTCAAGAAGAAGTCGGGAGAACTTCGTCTTTGTTGTGACTATAGACGCTTAAATGCTATCACTGTGAGAAATAGCTATCCTTTACCGCTCATCTCCGAATTGTTGGAGCGGTTACGGAAGCTACAATTTTCACGAAACTTGACTTACGTGGAGCTTACAATTTGGTTCGGATGCGTAAGGGAGGCGAGTGGAAGACGGCTTTTGGCACTCGTTATGGTCATTTCGAGTACACCGTTATGCCATTTGGTTTGACCAACGCTCCTGCTGTATTTCAACATTTAATGAACGATATCTTCGAGACATGTTGGATAAGTTTGTTGTCATATATTTGGACGACATTTTGATTTATTCAAAATCTAAAGAGCAACATCTTCAGCAGGTGCGTCAAGTGCTTCAGCGTCTTGGGAACATAAACTTTATGCTAAATTAGAAAAATGTTTCTTTTTCAGTCGTCTATCAATTCTTGGGACACATTCTTTCTCCTGTGGGCATTGCTATGGACCCCAAAAAGGTTGAGCGTTGTGTAGTTGGGAAGCTCCTCGTCGGGTTAAAGATGTGCAACGACTTTTAGGATTTGCCAACTATTATCGGACTTTCATTCCAGGTTTTGCGAAGATAATAGATCCCATAACCCAGCTTCTTTGTAAGAAGGTTCCATTTGTGTGGGGGCCTCCACAACAACAGGCTTTTGACACTTTGAAAAAGCATTTATAACTGAACCCATATTGAAGCATCCTGATCCGGATCGCCCATTTGTGGTCGAGACAGATGCTTCTAATGTCGCTATCGGAGCAGTGCTGTTACAAGCTTCGGAGGATGGCGCTCTTTTGTTTCCTTGCGCTTATTATTCTAGGAAGCTTACAGCTTCGGAACGCAACTATACCATTTGGGAAAAAGAGTTGTTAGCTATTAAGGTTGCTTTTGAGACTTGGAGACATCATTTGGAGGGAGCTCGACATAAGGTGGAGGTTCGGACAGATCATAGGAACCTGGAACATTTGACCACGGCTAGGAAATTGAATCAAAGGCAGATTCGTTGGTCGTTATTTTTGCCAGATTTAATTTCTCGTTACTTACGTTCCAAGTGGTCAGAACCGGAGGGCGGATGCATTATCTCGGAAACCGGAGTATACTTGTGCCAAGATCCTCTTCCTTTACGGACAGTGTTACCACCGGAATCTCTAGCCGTACTGCAGGAACCGGTAGATTTACGGGCCCAACTACGAGAGGTGCAACGTTTGGATGCGTGGACGCAGCAGAGGCGGGAGGACATTGGCCCAACTTCTCCATGGTCTTTTGAAGGCGATCTGCTTCGATATCGGGGTTTATTATATGTGCCTACCAGACCGTTGAGGGCTCTCATCATGACACAATGTCATGATAACCCAGCCGCTGGTCATTTTGGATTACACAAGACCTTGCATTTGGTCACTCGGACTTTTTGGTGGCCTCGAGTTCGTCATGATGTGTCTTCTTACGTCGCTTCTTGCGTTCAATGTGAGGCAAGCGAAAGCAGCATCCGGTGCACCTCCTGGACTTTTGCAACCCTTGCCGACTCCAAGTAGACCATGGGGAGCGATCTCTATGGACTTTCTGACACATTTACCGTCTTCATCGGGGTTCACAACAGTGCTTGTGGTAGTGGATATGTTGACTAAAATGGCCCATTTCATTCCCTGTCGGAAATTACCATCGTCCCACTACGGCTCAGTTATTTTTGCAACATATCTTCCGTCTACATGGACTGCCTGATAGAGTGGTTTCTGATCGTGGGGTCCAGTTTACGGCAGAATTTTGGAAACAGTTAATGGCGGCTTTGCAAGTGAAAGTATGTTTAGCGTCAGCGCACCATCCGGAAACTGATGGCGGGACGGAGAAGGTGATTGGGATTCTTACTCAATATTTGAGATGTTTTGTTAATTTGCGACAAAACGATTGGGTGAAATACCTCCCGTTAGCAGAATTCGCGTTTAACTCGCAGCATACCTCCACCCGTGTCACGCCATTTTTTGCAAATATGGGTTATCACCGCGTTTCTTCCCATTAACTATGATGGATTCCCGGTTCCTGAGACCCGAGAGTTTTTGGAAGAACTACACGCAGTTCGCCGTCTACTGATACAACAATTGAACAAGGCAAAAGAAGATTATAAGCGGTTTGCAGATCGGTCCCGTCGAGATACACCTCCGTTAGTTGTGGGTGATAAAGTGTGGCTATCTACAAAACATCTGAAGGTCGATCGCCCTATTAGAAAACTTGATCATCGGTTTATTGGTCCGTTCCCGATTGAGGCAGTTATTAATCCCGTGGCATACCGCCTCACTTTGCCACGATCCATGCGTATTCACCCGTCTTTCATTGATCTCTTTTGATTCCTGATTCTTCTGTTTGTCGATTACGTGATTCTGCTGAACCGGGTCCGTTATCATTGCCTTCTGAGGAGCCTGCTGTTGACGATACGGTGGTCGACGTCCTTGATTCCCGTTGGCTCAAAGGTCGCTTCCAGTATTTGGTCAGGAGGAGGGTAGATGACTCGGAGGTTTGTTCCTGGACGGATGCGTCTACACTTCATGCTTTGGATCTGCTTCGAGACTTTCATGCACGCTTCCCTTCGAAACCGCACCCGGATCGCCAGACCCGGGGAAGGGCCCTGCGGTGAGGGATAGTGTTGTGATTCCGGCATCTGCTACAGGTTTTTTGAATGACAGCTCCAGCGAGGAGGACTTATATGAATCAGCAAGTTCTAACGATGAGGAGGAGATGAATGCATTTGATTTGCAAGATCGGCTTGAACCTTCAAACTCCTCCACCCTTCAATTAGGTGGTCAGCCGGGAACGGGTGATAATGAGGAACCAATGATATCTTCAGGTGAAGAAGATGATAATTTGGATGATTGCTGGGTAGATGTCAGGACAAGACGTCTCCTGACAAGGAGGAACCAACGAGGATACAGTAGGAGAGCAGACCAGCAATTAGACTAATTAGTTACTCTATAAAGGGAGAGATATGACTTTGCACTTTGTCCGGAACAAAGTGTCTATTTGCAAGGAGAACTGAAGAGCACAGTTTGGAGGATTTTGATCTGAAATATCTTGTTGGGATTTGGATTTAATTCGTTGGAACTTCTACTTATTGGAATTATTTTGTGAAGGATTTTGATCTGAAGAATCTTGTTGAGTCTTGGATTTAGTTCGTTGGAACTTTTACTTATTGGAGCTATCTGTGAAAATTCCTGTTTGCTGCCTTTCTTTACAAGGACTGTTGCTTTCAGCCTTATCTGTTTACTTTAAAAGGTGGGACATAACATTTTCCTGTTTGCTGCCTTTCTTTACAAGGACTGCTGCTTTCAGCCTTAACTGTTTATTTTAGAAGGTGGGACATAACATATATATATATATATATATATATATATATATATATATATATATATATATATATATATATATATATATATATATATATATATATATATATATATATATATGTTATGTCCCACCTTCTAAAATAAATATAATATCATTTATTATCTATTTAAATTATCATCTCCTGGCAGCTCCTGGTGTCATAGATCTAAGTAACATTCTTTGAATCCCAGCTGAAACACTACTCCTATATCCCCCACAAAGCCTGATAAGCTGTGTTCCACTGCTACATCATCATTAGTGCTGTCATTCGATGAAGCTTGGAAGACACATATGCTGCCTCTTCCAATAGCAGGGCACAGGCATGCTTCCTCCTTAGACAGCTCTCCCAAGACTTTCGGTTGCCTTCCTGTGGCAAAAGCCAGAATGCTCCTCTTCCCAATTCAAATGCAGCTGCAGCCACAGCTGAATCAAACATCAGCCTTGCAATGGGGAGAGAAAGCTCCTCAGGTTGCAGGCAAGTTCAAGGAGTGCTGTTTTCCCTAACAGATGGGCCAGCCAGAGGGTGCCGCCTCCTCCTGTGGGTGAAGTTGGCTGCCTAAGGTGGAACAATAATATGCTTTATGTTCAGAAACTCAAATCCCTGGGCTGTTTTGCAAACCAGGGTGCTTCTTCAGCCATTGAAGAATCTCCAGCTGAACCCCTGGGGATGAAATGATCACAACTCTGCTTAATATCTCATTAGCAAAATGCTTTTCGGCATCTTTCCAGATTTCAAACTGGAGTTGTCTTCAGGAGCATAAATTCATTTGACAGGCTATTTGGGAGGCAAGATACCCCAGTGAATGTGTGTTGTGTTTGAGGTGGGAGCTGCTGGTGCTCCAGCCTTTCCTTATGGTATTCCTTTCAAATTAAACAGCCAGTTGCCTTTGCCTGATCAACACCTGTGTAGAATGCTAACCTGGCAGGATGCCAGTCTTGAATGAACAAGATTATAACAGTCGTAAAGGATCAAGTGTTAATACTGTACACCAGGGGTTTGATGAAAGGCCTATCAGAATTACAGATAACAGATAATCAGAGTTGGAAGGGACCTTACAGGTTATCTAGTCCAACCCCCACCCCCGCCCAAGCAGGAGACCCTACACCATTTCTGATAAATGGCAATCGAATCTCTTCTTGAAAGTCTCAAGTGATGGCGCTCCCACAACTTCTGAGGGCAAGCTGTTCCATTGGTTGATTGTTCTCACTGTCAGAAAGTTTCTCCTTATTTCCAGGTTAAATCTCTCCTTGTTCGGTTTCCATTCATTATTCCTTGCCTGGCCTACAGGCACTTTAGAAAATAGCTTGACCCCTTCCTCCCTGTGGTAGCCCCTCAAATATTGGAAGACCTCTATCATGTCTCCCCTGGTCCTTCTCTTCACTAGACTATAGAAAGGATTTCATTACCTTGTCCCCATCAAAAAGATGGGCAATGTGAGGTAGACTGGACTGCACCAGGCTAAGTTGGGCTGAGCTAGATTTAACTCGTATGATGGGGCACAACTTTTCAAATAATTAAGGCAGGGGTAAGGAATGGATAGCTTTAATATGATTCAAAGTTTGGGTTTTTATTAACAGTGAAGCTTAGAATATCCACCCCCGTGGTAATTAATGGATTGATTCATCGAAGTAGTCATTGGTTAGAGCAGGATGTCAAACTTGATTTCACTGAGGGCTGCATCAAGGTTTTGTTTGACCTCAGGGGGCTCGGGGGCCGTGGCCAGGGTGAGCCTGGGCAGCTTGACATCACTTGTGTCGGGGGCACCTGTGTTGGCCCGAGCACCCTGCCAGTGAAAACTGAGCTCCATTTTCACTGGCAAAGGCTCCATGGGCCACTCCTTCACGGTTTCCAGTGCAGCCCCTGCAAACGTGAGCTAGATCCGGCCCACGGGCCTCGATTTTGACACCCTGTGTTAGAGATACATTAGTATTAATTGTGTAAATATTTGCAATGTTGTATTCGAACATAAGCAGAGCTCTGCTGGCTCATTCGCCTGGCCCATGTAGTCCAGCGATCTGTTCTCCAAGTGGCCAACCAACAGCAGAAGGAAGCCCACTAGTCTCCCAGCAATTGGCCTTCAAAGGCAATGCCATCAAAGCAAATAACAATTGATCCTCATGTCATTTGTGAATTGGTCCAAGCTTTTTTTTTTTTTTTTTTTTTTTGAAACCAGCCAAGCTGGTAGGCAACACCATATCTCATGGTAGAAAATTCCAAATGTAAATATGTGTAGTGTAAAAAAAAAAAAAAAAAATCCTTCCATTTGTCCTGATTTCTCCACGATTCACTTTCCTTTGGCTCTAGTATAACAGGGAAAGGCAAAGTAGCTTCTCCTTGTGAGGGATCCTTGGTGCTCTCTGAGCTTGCTTGTTCTCTTACAGACGTTTCATTAAACAAACTAGATATCTAGGTTACCTAATTTGGGTAATGAAAAGTCTGCAAGACAACAACCAAGCTCAGAGAGCACCAAGGACCCCTCGTTTCAACCCTCAGCCATAAATATTCTCCTTTATTAGCTTTGCCTTATCTACATTAACCACACTATGCATAATTTTGTACACCTCAAAATTATGTAGCCTTAGCAGAGTGGTACATTTTCTTCTTTTGTTATGATTATGGTTGTTCTGCTATTATGGTTGTTCTGCTATGTATTGTTTTCTTTTCTGGCACCTGAGCATAAGCTTCCGTGCATACATTATAGTGTTGATTGTCTGTATAGCAATAACTGTTTAATGAGGAAATGCTCTAATTCTGATAGCCGAAGGGTTGACAATCCTATAAGTAAAAAATCTTGGCCAGTAAGTAAACAAAAAACTGGGTTTACACAGCTCTTTAGGTTCAAATCTGGTCAGTTTAGCATTAGGTCCTAATTAACAAGATGCAGTTCATTGGTGAGAAAAGTAAAGATCTGCACCTAGGCAGGAAAAACCAAATGCACAGGTACAGAATTGGCAGTACCTGGCTCAACAGGAGTAACTATGAGAGGGCTCTAGATGTCCTAGTGGACCACTACTTAAGTATGAGCCACCAGTCTGCCGCAGCTGCCCAAAGAGTCAATGCAATCTTAGGCTGTATCGACACAGGAATAGCATCAAGATCATGAGAAGGGATAGTACCACTTTATACTGAACTGAGTGAGGCAACGCCTGGAATACTGTGTCCAATTCTGGTCATCAAAATATAAAAAAAGATGCTGAGATCCTAGGAAAAAATGCAAAAAAAGAACAACTGAGATGATAAGGGGGCTGCAGGATAAACTATATGAGGAACAGTTAAAGCAGGGGTGTCAAACTCAATTTCATTGGGGGCCACATCAGGGTTGTGTTTGACCTCGGGGGGCAAGGGGGCGTGGCCAGCTCAATGTCACTCATGTCGGGGGTACCTGTGGTGGCTGAGCACTCTGTCAGCTTTCGCTTGGAGCTCGGAGGGTCACTGGCAGAGAATTGCAGGAGACCGTCACAGTTGAAAATGGAGCTTGGGAGGGCCATATGCAAACCTCTCGAGTTCCATTTTTGCTGGCAGAGACACCATGATCCGGACGTTCATTGTTTCCAGGGTGGACCCCACGGACCAGATCTAAGCACCCCTGAGTTAAAGGAACTATGCCTAGCCTAATGAAGAGAATAATTAGGGCTAACGTGGTAGCTGTCTTTCAATACTTGAGGAACAATCACAGAAATGAGCAGGGTTGACTTTTTCCTCATAATTCTCGAGAACAGGACCAGAAGCAATGGGTGGAAGCTCATTAGAGGGAGGTCGAACCTGGAACTAAGGAGAAACTCTCTGACAGCGAGAGCAGTTAATCAATGGATTAATTGCTAATCACTTGCCTCCATCGCTGGAAGTTTTCGAGAAAGGGTTGGACAACCATTTGTCCATGATAATATAAGGTCTCCTGCCATGAGCAGAGGGTTTTCAATTAGAAGACCTCCAAGGTCCTTCCAGCCCTATGGTTCTATGATTCAACCCAGTCGTGTAACCACACCAGGGCAGGATGGTGGGCAAAGCTAGGCAAATGGATTCATTTGCTCTATGACCCCAACCTTAAATATGGTCACTTTTGCTTTTTTGGGGGGGGGGGACCCAAAGCCTGTTTGGAAGAATGGGAATAAAATGTATAAAATAAAACACCAGTTGTGATTATATTTTCAGCAAAGGCATCGTGGACGACAACCTGCCACTCTACTGCTTCTTGTCCTTTTCCCAGAGGAAATATTTTTTTTGAAAAGTAATCTGAACACCAGAGCTCACTGTAACAGCATTGCCAAAAAGGCATTAAGAGGTGTGAATCTAATGTTACGAAGCTTCTCCTCTGGAAATATTGAATTGCTAACTAGAGCATAAACAACTTTTGCCAGACCAATACTCGAATACAGCTCATCTGTCTGGAATCCGCACTGTATATCCAACATTAATACAATTGAGTGAGAACAGAAGTCTTTCACGAGAAATGTACTACATGCCTCTGCTCACAACAGAACACCCTATATCACCAGACTTGAAATTTTGGGCTTGGACAATCTTGAACTACGCCGCCTGTGGTTGGACTTAAGCATAGTTCACACAATTATCTGCTACAATGTCCTACCAGTCCATGACTACTTCAGCTTCAACCGCAACAATACAAGAGCACACAACAGATACAAACTCAATGTTAACCACTCCAAACTTGATTGCAGAAAGTATGACATCAGCAACAGAGTGGTCAATGCCTGGAATGCCCTACCTGACTCTGTTGTTACATCTTCTAACCCCCACTCCTTTAACCTCAAACTAACCACTATTGACCTCACCCCATTCCTAAGAGGTCTGTAAGGGGCGTGCATAAGCGCACCATCATGCCTCCCTTCCCTGTCCTATTGTCCCCATTTAATCGTACCTATTTCCTGTATGTTGACCAAGAATTGAGCCCCAATTCGGATTGCAGACAAATGGCCACTCCTCAGTTTGACTCAGAGCGAAAGCTACAATGACCAATCAAACATGTTTATACTTATACCTATTATCTTGTAAGCGATGGAGAAATCAAATCAAATAAATAAAATAAAAATAAAAAATAAAAAAATCTCACTTCCTCAGCCAAGCCAGCTCATCTCCCCAACCTACCTCCCGTTAAGAGAGTCACCTAAATATTCCTGCAAGCTGTGCACACCCTCTTAAGTGTTTAACCTGCCCCTCTTCCCTGATAGATTTGCAATGATTGGTGATCATTGTCTGTTTTTAATTTATTTCTGCGCTTTTATTTGCTTTGGCCCACAGTCAAATAAAACAATCATCCCTACTGTGTGTTGAGAAAAAACAACACCGAAGAACCCAATTTCCACAGATGATATCAGTACAAACACACTCTCCTTTGTTTTGGGATGTAAGTTCATAAAGAAGAGCTTCAGGGAGCGGTAGAACAGTAGACACAAATCTCCTTTGATTTCTCGGCTCAGTCACACATTTTCCGGCGAGTGGATGGAAAGCAATGAGGTCTCTTAAATGAGAATGTCCAGTTCCAATCGTTCTGATATTAAACAGGAAGCTGTTTTCCTAGCTACAGCCACATAGATCGTGTTTTAACGTTTTCCCCGCTGTGAAATGCTTTGGCTGAACAATATGAATAATTTAATTTGCCTTTCCTCCCCCCCCCCCATTTTATCATCCTCATAATAAAATAAGGGTCATAGAGCAGGGCTCTGTGAAAAGAGCAGGGCCATTAATATGGTCTTCTGGGGTGACACTGTTACGTCTTCCACAGGTCCTCCTGATTTAATGAAATTGTCATCACAGCTAGTTCCATAAAAATCCCTGTTGGCCTAATGCCTGACAGTTGTAGGGTCATCTGTGGGCAGAAGCTCTGATATCTGCCCTGAGTAGGCTATGGGGCTTTGAAGAACGAAGTCTATTGCTGCCCAGTGCCAGCTCTCGTACAATGGACATCAGAGGTGAGGACTTCATGGTCATGAAGCTCTTGTAGGAAAGCACAGGCACAGTAACAAGGATAAACCTTAACCCCGTTCCATCTAGCCCACCAGTGGATACTTCTCTTCACTGACCGAGTCTCTAAAGCTGGAAGTGATCAATTTCCCTCTATCTGCCTGGGAGGTGGGAAGGTCATGCAAGTTTGTGAAGATGTTTGATTGGTCATTGTAGCTTTCGCTCTGAGTAAAACTGAGGAGTGGCCATTTGTCTGCAATCAGAATTGGGGCTCAATTCTTGCCTGAACTTATGGTACAGGAAAACTGCTGTTACCTCCATCACGAGCTTGTAAGGATGTACCTCGTTGAATGACCACAGTTGGGACCCTCAACTCAGCAGTTAAGTCAAGTTGTTTCTAAATGAAACCACAACTGTGCTTAGAATCGTACTACAGCTTTCCTTTGTTTTACAGACCTGCAAAGGTCATAAATGCGAGTTGTTGTTTTTTCATCACCATTGCAACTGCAGTCACTGTACAAGGTAGTTGCTAAATGAGGACTACCTCTACTGCTATGTGGAATGGCCTTGGGAGACAAAAGGAATAGCTACAGGCCTTAGACAACCATCTGATCAATGACATCTGAGCCCAAAGAAATGGGTTGGAAAAGCTGTCTCAGAAGGAACCATTCCTAGATTTGGGAAGAGTGAAAGTAAGGGATGTGAGAGATAGTTTCAGAGTTCCAGGAGTCAATGTTAGCCCTTTGAGGTAGGATTAAGCAAGAAGCTTAATGAGGACTAGCTAGCTCTGTGTTTATTCCAAAGTTATCTTAATAGATAACCTTGACTCTTGACAAATGTATCTTTTCTTTTATGTACACTGAGAGCATTTACACCAAGACAAATTCCTTGTGTGTCCAATCACACTTGGCCAATAAAGAATTCTATTCTATTCTATCTGTTCTGTAGAATCAACAGGATCAAAATCAACAGAGTTAAAAACAGAATCAACAGAAACAAAAATACATTGGGCATATTTTTTTCTACTTTATTCTTAGGAGGAAGATGAAAGCTTAAAACTTCCTTCACAACCACTATTCCTGCCCGACTCTCTTGGGTGGCTTTAAGGGCAAACTAGTTGCCTTAAATTTCTACAAATCATAAAGCCCCAATTTTACTCTTTAACTGCTTTGAACGTATTAAGGAGAAACACGACTCTGAAAAAATTAGTTGATCATGTCATAATTCTCCCAAAGGTGCTTTTTTCCCAAAAGGCAAGTGAACTTTTTTCGATTTTTTTTCCTTTGAAAGCATCTTATTTCTCATCCAAGAATCTTCTTTTTTTTTTTTTTAAACAAGTTTTATTAATTTTTAAAACACACAAATTATCATTATTCATTACATGTTTAAACCTTTTTCCATTGTAAATTTAACAAGTCAGATAAATTATGATTCTGTTTTAAACCATTTCCATATAATATACCAAAACCTCTTATTCAATTTCTCTTTACTTCTCTTTACTCTTATTCAATATCATTATTATTATTTCATCTGATTCTTTCTGACTTAGTTACCATTATTCTCATTCTATATTTCTACAAGTTTTTACCAATTCTCCCCCAATAAAGACATATACACACAACACACAAAACATAAAAAAATCTTTTGGAAAGTAACTTGGACCCAGGTGTCTCTCTCTTCATGGACTTCAATTATATTCATGCTCATCTTACATATCATTACTTATTTTATTTACCATTCTAAGCCTTCTATATTAACTTCTCCACATATTTCACACTTCTTAATTCTACCTTAATTAATCATCTTAGTTTAAATCATTATATTTGTATCTTTTGTCCATTTTTATCATCCCTTTGTCTCATCGCTTATGAAAAAAAGAAAATCAGTTTCTCCTGAAATCATTAATCAGAGTATGATGCCTTTCTATCTCCCCCTAAGTTAATCAAATTAATCTTTAAAATAATATCTAATACCCAATCAGATTTTGCTTGGTACATTCTATCTAACTAATACATCCAACACAATTAAGTGCATAATTAGACAATAAATCCAAATATTAAAAAGAAATACTATAATAAAAATTTTATAATAACATCAATACCATAATTTTATTAAGCTCTTTAATTAAAACAATATTCTAAACCTCTCCTATTATTAAGTTTTAAAGCCAATCATTTTTAAACATTTTAACATTTTAATCTCTTATCAACTCTTAAACCATTGCAATACTACCATCTCATCTTATGTACCTTGCAAAATCTTTTTTTTTTTAAAAAAAAATTATACTTTATCCATTATCCATAAAAATTCCTTTTTCCATTTAATTTCAAAACATTGTAGCTTTTCTCCACCTTTTCCCTTTCTTTCTTCTCCCAACAAACCTTTCTACCCCCTTCTTCTAGCCTCTGCCTTACCGGCTTCCCTTCTCTGTCGTATTTCTTTTCCCCTTTGTTTACAATCATCATATTGGTTTTGCACTTTATTTTTCCCTTTCTTAAATGTTTTTTAGATCTTAAGTCCTTAAGTCCTTTAGTTTTCTTCTTTTCTCTTCTTTTCTTTTCTTTCTCTCTTCCTTTTTCTGGATCAAATTCTGAGATTCATTAAAGATGGCTCCTTCCTTTCTTTCTTGTTCCTCTGCTGTCTTCATCTGTTGTAATTTTTGTTGATAATTAGTAAGCGCCATTTCTAAAAAAGGAAAGCTTCTTCCACACCATCTTTACCATTTTTTTTGCTTGTTCATATTCTTTTCTTAGTTCCTCAACAGAAAGAGCCATTATAAATCTTTTCTTTTCTTTTCTCCTTCTTTCTTCTTACAACAACCAGAATATTCAAAAGAAAATAAAAAGATAAAACAGTCCCAAAGTTATCAATCAGTCCAAACCAAGGCAGAGTTCTCACTTTCTCCTTCTGGGGTAATATCAATCAAAGAGAAAGAAAGTCCAAATCTGTTTAAAATCTTATTACAATATATTCTAGTCTTCAAATCCTTAAGGCATCTGCTCCAACAAAATCTTAGCATACAAATATTTTCTTTTTAATCCTCTCTCTTCCCACTCATCGCTTAAAACCAATTTCCACCTAAAAAATAGGTTTCTTAATATCCAATTATTTATTCCGTAGGAAAAGAGGGAAAGCTATCCTTTCAGCACCTTCAAGCAGCCGCTTTTTCCTCTTCTGGCAGGTATTATTCAGAAAGTCATACTTTTCAGGAATTTTATTAAATATGTCTTAGAGTCCTAGGAGCCAAGAAAACTTTCTCCTCTCAATCACTTTCTCCACTTCCTCCTGCGCATTCTTACCCGGCTGCCAGCTTCTTTGTGGCGGCCATTACGGACCGCCGCTGCACCGTCCTGGGAAAAGGGGGTTCTGCCGGCCAGGGAGGGGGTCTGCAACACCCCCAGTCCCTTCTCCGGATCCCCCTACCTTCAGCTGCCCCTGCAGGGCAGCCAGCTCCGCACCCGTGTGGGTCGGAGCCCCAAAACGCGCTAGCGCGGCAGGGATCGCGCAGCTTCGCAAATCCCTGCCGCTGTGAAGCCGACAAACCGGAAGACCCCCAAGAATCTTCTTCAATTCATGGGTTTTGGATGAGAAGCAAAATATTTTGGGACAACATGACCTGAATGTTTCAGAATCTCCATAGACATGTCATAATCCATTATGCTATTTTATTAACTGCATCCTTCCTAGCCCCCAAGCAGAAGAAAGGGAGGAAATGCATCTCCCAGGATGAAAAAGTGTGTCCCAGCTAATTACTGTTTATTCAGTAATCTGTAAATAATCAAACCATGATTTAGCATGCTGGATGAACAGGAAGCCAATTGACCAATTCCTGCCCAAAGGATATATTAATCTAAGTAATGTACACGTAACATGTAAAAAGAATTTGGGAATATTAGAAATATAAATAGCATTTTAAAGGAAGTTTCAATTAATAGGATTAAACCATCATTTTTTAATACCTGTCTTTGTCTTTAACTTCCACTTCTTAAATCAGGACATCTTCTTTTTAGGACCTTTTGTGGTGCTTTTGTGACACTCAGCATTGCTGCTAAATATCCTGCAAAGAAATCTTGTCCATTAAGCTGACGGCATCAAGGTGGAGACATTAAATCTTGTGTGGCCAAAAGGAAAATACATTATTTAACAAGATCATAGACTTGTTATAGGCATCAGGTACAGAACAATAGTGCTAGGACAATTGGCTAGGTCTGCCAATTTTTATCCCCTGTACACTGTTGATGGAATAGAAGCAGAGGTGGTATTCAGCAGGTTCTGACCAGTTCTGGGGAAGCGGGAGCGGAAATTTTGAGTAATTCAGAGAACTGATAAATCCCACCTCTGACTGGCCCCGCTCCCATCTATTCTCTGCCTCCCAAGTTCCAGCTGATCGGCTGGGTCTTCTTTGGCTGCCCTGCACAGGAGAACGGAGCTGGAAAGCAGGTTAGTGGGGTGGGGAGGGAATGGAGATTTTGCAGTAACCTTCCCCTGCCACGCCCACCAAGCCACACCCACAGAACCGATAGTAAAAAAAATTTGAATCCCACCACTGAATAGAAGGTCTATCCCAGATAAAACAGGACACCCCTGTTTCAACAAGAAATAAAAGTTCTGGTACAGGGAAGGGAAGGAGACGGAGATGACATCAGCAAGAGAAAGACACAGTCAAATGCACTGCTAAGTCACTCCAAGAAAAGCTCATCAGCAGTCACACAAAACTGAGCTCATGTGTTATGCAATAAAAGCAGTTCAAGCGAACCAATGAAATTAGCCAAAATGGAAGCCTGGTGGCAATGTGTTAGCTGGAGTGTGTCATGGGAAGGTGTCGGAATGGTACTGTGGAGTCCAGGTTCACCTCTATACTCAGCCACAGTGCTTCATAAGGTTGGGGGTCATCTCTTCCAACTTCCACCAGGACATTGGTAATGGATGACCAACAACCTTCTGGATATTATCTTTAGCCAATTGGGCAACTCACAGTATGTGTGACCACCTGTTCCATTGGCTGGCAGTGTATACAGTCAGAAATCTCTTCCTGACCTCTAGCTGTAAACTACTTTCTTGTAGTTTTAACACACTGACAAAAACAAAAGATATATCAGAGGAGTCTGGAAACACCATTTCTGGTGGAAACACATTTAATTAAAAGACAGAAGCTTTCACAAATTGTAACTCACTGCATCAGATGCCCAGGGCGGCAGCTAGACTGATGTAGGCTTTAAATTGGGTTGAGGTGTGGAGGAGAGAGGGAGGGAGGGAGGGAGGGAGGGGTAGGTTGGTTATTCAGATTCAGGAATCAGGTGATTACAAGGACCTAATCAATTAATAAATGTAATCTGTTAAAACCCATTGTGCTTGTTGAGATTTTCTGAGATTGCCTGAAGCTTTGAGTGTATGTGAGGTCAACAGTGTCTCACTCAGTGACACTATTAAAAACCCAACTTTTCCAAAATATTTATTTGTTCCATACAGATATTGATAGACGATGAACCCAGAGATAAGTAAAAAAATTATATTGCTAAGCGAAACAGTTGTTAAGTGAGTTTTGCCCCATTTTACGACCTTTCTTTCCTCCCTTGTTACCACAGTTAATCCAGTAACACAGTTGTTAAGTGAATCTGGCTTCCCCATTGACTTTGCTTGTCAGAAGGCCTCAAAAAGTGATCACATGACCCCAGGACATTGCAACCATCTTAAATACAAGCCAGCTGCCAAGCATCAAACTTGGATCACATGACCACAAGAATGCTGCAATTGTCATCAGTGTGAAAAATCATCATAAATCACTTTTTTCAGTATTGTCGTAATTCTGAATGGTCCCTAAACAAATGGTTGTAAGTTAATGACTACCTGTTATTGCCTAAAATGCATAGGTTAGTACTAGCTAATCTTGTAGATGTGGCTGAAAGATAGAAGAAGTGAGAAATCGATGCTAAAAATAAAGGTTCCCCCCCAAAAAAACCACCAGATTTTTGATGCATTTAAAGAAATGGAGGAGTTCACTGCTGTAGGTCTGAATGTACAGGTGGAATAAGTAAGGCCTCAGATTCTACCCACCTCACTGACATATTGAACATTTGAGAAGGGATGTGCAGAGTGTTTATTTGAAGGAATAAACATTTTCCATTAATTTAAAAAAAAACAGCTTTTAAAACAAAAGAAAACAAGAAAAACCTCTTTGAAATTGCACCACCATATATTATTTTCTGCCATGTGTATCATTAGTCCCAATGGGACTGAATTCTAAATAAAACTATATAGGATTACCTAGTATATTTTCAGCAAAAATGAAAAGAATTGATTTGGACAAAAAGTATTAATTTTTGTTTTCTTCCTCTCCCCTCCTTCCTTTCAGAGTACAACTGTTCCTATTTCACACACTTTGTCTCAGGAGAAAGCACTGAGATCTTTGAAGTATCAACACAACGAGGTAAGAAGAATTGGTAAGCAGGCAACCTCTGCATTACAACAGTAGCATACCTTATGCCAAAATGTACCCAGTTCATCAGATTGGGATCCAGCTCTAAACAAATATGGGTTAATTAAACCAGTTATGGAGGAAGATGTCTAAGGGTACAGAATTCAGTGGTGGGATTCATTTTTTTTTACTACCGGTTCTGTGGGCATGGCTTGGTGGGCGTGGCTAGGGAGGGATACTGTAAAATCTCCAGTCAGAAGAGGTATTTGCCGGTTCTCCAAACTACTCAAAATCAGTTCTCCAGAACTGGTCAGAACCTGCTGAATACCACTTCTGGTCCAGATGAAAGAGGTGAAGAGTCACACACTTATGGAAAGATGAACCTGAAGTCAGCCCCATCAGCTTTAGAGGAACATATTAAGTAGTCTTCCCTATTCATGGTATTGTTGTGGTTAGCTGGCAGCAGGTGCAGAGGGCTGAGGAGAGCGATGACTCTGATGAGGGGCCAGGACCATCAGGGACTGGACTGCTGCCTTCAGGGATTGTGGGGGCTGGCAGCAGTGACAAGGAGGTTCCCAAGGAGCCTGTGCTAAGTGCGCGTGAGCGCAGGATGATTCGTAGAAGAGAACAGCTGGAGCAGCACAGGTGACTCGGGAGTAAGGATGCAATGTAATGGCCCCTCCTTCCAGGGAATATAAACCTGGTTTCAAAAGGGTTTTGCTTTTGCAGAATGCAAAAACCTTCTAAGGACTCAGCCTTGTATGTGGAGACTCCGGCTTATCTGAAGAATTCTGTCAAGGCTTTTCTGGTTGGACTAATTGGCTGCAAGCCATCTTTTGTCTACAAAGAAGTTATTGTGTTGGCACCAACACTGAGAATTCTGATGGAATACAGGACTGAATACAGAGTAACAAAGTTGGAAGGGTCTTCTAGTCCAACCTTGGAGGTCTTCTAGTCCAATCCCCTTCTCAATCAGGAGACCCTAGGCCCGTGATGGTGAAGCTATGGCACACGTGCCAGAGGTGGCACACAGAGCCCTCTCTGTCGCCATGCGAGACGTTGTCCCAGCTCAGTTCCACCGTGCAAGCACGAGTGCCTCCCGCCAGCCAGCTGGTCTTCGGGTCTCTACCACGCATGCGTGGGGTGGGGCGCATGTGCAGGGGATGCTTGTGCATGCAGGGGTGCACATGCATGCACGGGGGTGAGGCGCAGGTATGAGGGACTCGCACGCATTGCATTTTGGGGATGCGCGCACGTGCTAAAAAGATTAGCCGTCACTGCCCAAAGCCATTCTGGACAAATAGCTTCCCACTGCAGTTTCTTCTTAAAAGCCTCCAGTGATACAGCACCCTCAACTTCAGGAGGCAAGCTGTTCCAACGATTGTTTTCAGTTTTCAGTTCTGAGAATGGTAACCATAATACATCAGATGTAGCCAGTGGGAAAACTTACACCCACGTATGTCGATGGAGATTATTCTCAGTCATCCAGGTCATGGTTGTTTCAAAGGTGCTTTTTCAAAAGGCAACTGGACTTTGTTTTTCCTTGAAGATATTTCGCTTCTCATCCAAGAAGCTTCTTGGGTAGGAAGAACTGAAGAAGCTTCTTGGATGGGAAGCAAAATGTCTTCAAGGAAGAACAAAGTCCAGCTGGTTTTTGAAAAAAGCACCTTTGGGTTCCACCCCCATAAGAATTTCTTGCTTGACAAACTTTTTAGGTGGTGAAAATACCAGACCTGAAACTCCTAGATATAATGAGAAGCATTTTCATTTGTTCTAAGAGAAGATCACACTTCAAGAATGCACCAAAGTTCTTCCTCTTTACTCAGAACAAATGAGTGACAGCCAGCCCTTGCTTTCAGCCTTAGGTTTCTCTCATTAAGAAAGCTTTTCATTTGTAAGTGAACTCTTTCAGCACTACCGCTGGATGATCCAATGCTTCATTACAGCTCTGCAAAGTTGAAATAGCAGCTTTATTGCAATTGTGCAGTGAACGTGCTTTAACTATCCCTCTGGGTTAATAATTTATTTCTGAAGTGATATTTTTGAACAGATTCACTTGCTGTATCTGTGGAAAAAAGGTATGCATGTCACACATCCTTGTTTTTAGTCTGAAGAAGGATTTAACAGATGACTCCTACGACAAGGGTCTAAGTTGGAATTTATTAATGCAAGGGTCTCTAAAGTTGGCAACTTTAAGACTTGTGGACATCAACTCCCAGAATTCCTATGCTGATTGGGGAATTCTGGGAGTTGAACTCCACAAGTCTTGAAAGTTGCCAGGATCGGAGAACCCTGTATTAATGAATCAGCTCCTTGCAAATGTTGATGTAGGAGATGACCAGGCTGAGCCCGAGGGAGAGGTCAAACACGTCATCAGTCTTGAGCCCACAAGAGATCTATGTCCGCTTCACCATGAATTCCATTGACTCTTCTCCACCACCAATTTGCTTGGACAGTTACTAGTTCAGATTCTCATAGAGAGCTTAAGCTTGCAATATATCTTTTTTTTTATAGTCATTTTGAGCTGCCTGGGCTTCTGATTTCCTGCTCTTGACAGTTATTTCGCAGCGGAGGGCTGACTCATGAAATGATGAAATTGAGAAGATGTATCCAAGCCCTGCTCTCAGCATCCCCATGTGCCTGGCTGACATTAAAGAGCAAAGTGTTGATTAATGTGACGGGCAGAAGGCAGTTCTAACCTTATTCGGAACAGAAACCCTGCTGGGATAGAACTGGAAATACCGAAAGTTTTGCAAGCACATTTTATTCTAGACGGGAGCGTGCTTTCTAAAGGTCTTTGAAATCTTTCAGCTGGATCCACAAACATCTCTAATAAGGAGGTAGAAAAATTAGGGAGCAGCAGAATTTCTACGAGCTTTTTCTCCTCCCTAATTTAGTCTGTAGGAGATGATTCTAGAATTGAAACAGAAGATGACAGGACCATTTACTTCCGATTCATCTACATGAGGGAAAAGCAAACTATTACCCATTTTAATTTTGCATTCCAAAACAATTTGTTTTATGCTGTAAGGAAATTAAGACCCTCGTCCTTATTCGTTGTATTATTTTGTTGCAATTCAAGAATCTCCTTCAGATGTTTCACGCCTTAGCGTTTTCAAGTCCGTCTATTCAATAGACTGCTAGCCTTTATAAGCTTGCTACTACAGGTGTTCCTCAACCTACAGCTATGAGTGAGCCCAACATTTCTGTCGTTAAGTGATACATTGTGTCAAGTGCATTCTGCCGCATTTTACCAACCTGTCTTGTCACAGTCGTTAAGTGAATCACCGCAGTTGACAAGTTAGTCACACGGCTGTTAAGTGAAACCGGCATCCCCATTGGCTTTGCTTGTCAAAGTCAAAAGGTTGCACAAGTTGATCACATGACCTTGGGACACAGCAATGGTCATAAGTATGAGTCAGCTGCCAAGCACCTGAATTTTGATCTCATGACCGTGAGGATATTACAAAGGTCGTAAGAGTGAAATAGGGCCATAAGTCACTTTTTTTCAGTCCCGTTGTAAATTTGAATGGTCATTAAATGAACTGTTGTAAATCAAGGATTACCTGTATTGAAATGAAAGCCAGTTTGGCTCAGCGATTAAGGCTAGAAACCAGGAGATTTCTAGTCCCTCCCTAGGCGCAAAGCCAATCATTTTGGGTCAATCATTCTCTTTGCCCCAGGAAGCAGGCAAGGGTAAACCACTTCCCCAAAAAAAGCTTGACAAGAAAATTGCAGAGATAGAAAAGAAATGGTGGCAAAGCCAAACCGGCAGACTTACAGTCAAAAAAGTATCTTTTATCTTTGGTAATCCTATCCGTAAGTCTAAAGAGGTGAATCAGAAGGATGTGTCTGCCATTGGTTTACATATTTACAATTGAAGGGAAGATTTAAATCAGATGAAAAGAATTATGGGTTTCATTTTGTGAAAAATGAATTGGAAATCCTACTGTGCGGTAGTGACGAACATATTGTCAAGGTCTATAAACTGTTATTGAACGTGAATTTGGAGAATGAATGTCTAAAGCACTGCATGATTCAGTGGGCAAAGGAACTTTGGATATAATGTAATGCTTGAACAAGGGGAGAGAATGTGGACGGAAGGTTTAAACATTACACTATTATTACTTTTTTGCCTCATGGGCCTCAGGGAAGCCTCCTGGGTGAAGCAGTAAGACAGTGAGGAGGATCCCAGCCCAGCTAATCATCAGAACAGCTGATCATTGGGAGGGGAAAAAAATACCACTTTGGCTGAATCGGTAGCTGTTTTTTTTACTACCGGTTCAGCCGAATGGTAACATTTTTTACTAGCGGTTCGCCCAAACCAGGCCAAACTGGTAAAATACCACCACTGGATTACCCCTAATATCCAAGTTCAGCTGAGTAAAAACTTTGAAAAAGAAAGGGGAACAGGTAAGCAGCAGGCAATTGGGTGGATTATTGTATCTTTTCCCATTTTGCTATTAAGAAAAAGGTGGGATTTATAGCCTCTCTTTTCCTTGACAATTTGCACGTCGTGCTCTAGTTCAGAACCCAGATAGTTGTCCCTGTCATATCATATTAGTTTCTCAGAGCAGAAATTATTGTGTCTTCTGGAGCTGATTATGATTTTTCCTAGAGAATCGGACAAGGAAGAAGGGAAGTCTGTTACCTACTGAACCAGGAACACTACAATTCCATTCATAGATCCACTGCCTCACCATCTACATGTTTAATGCTGAATTGTTGCTTTGGCCCCCATCATGCGTTGCACAACTAGCTTATGTTTCTCCTATTTCTGAAGCCCTTCCCTTCTGATTGCCCAGAGGGAAACATTGCTCTTATGGCAGAAGTCCACAAGGATGTCCACCAGTATCAACATGGCAATCGGAATGGTGTGACACAGATAAAAATCAAGCAGAGCTTTGATTGTTGTAACCACCATGTTGATTTTTCAGACTGTCCTCTGTGGACAACCCTTTGATAGCTGGTGGCAGGTTCTTGAACCCTTTGATAGCTGGTGGCAGGTTCTTGCCTTTATGTTGCTTCCCCACTGGGATTAGATTTGTCAATGACCATTTCCTTTGGATGGAATGCTTGGTGCTCTCTGAGCTTGATGGCTTTCTTGCAGACGTTTCATTACCAAACTAGGTAACATCATCAGTGCTTTCCCCCCCTTTTTTTGGTCTCTTCAGAATACAGCATTTCTGCAGCTGCCATTGCCATCTTCAGTGTGGGCTTTTCCATCATCGGAACCATTTGTGTCCTCTTATCCTTTCGGAAGAAGATGGATTACCTCTTGAGGCCAGCTGCCATGTTCTATATGTTTGCAGGTGGGAAGGAAGAAATAGGGACATCAAGTTTACTTACATTTAGGTAGGGTGGGAAGAAGGGGCATGGTGGAAGAACAACATGACTGAAAGGAAGGTGGTGATGGGTGCAAAGAGCTTTGCTAGTCTAATCAAGAAGCCTAGAAATATCTAGTAGTTAACCTGGAATTCAGTTCAGCATAAAACTGAGGTGTCAACTCATAAAGCATTCCTATACCTGTTTTTGAGTTGCCATAAGCGGGGGGGGACCTGAAGGAGCAGTATGGCAATTAAAACCAAAAGTACATTCCATGCTTATCTTACAAAGATTGTAGCCTAGGCTACCGGATCTTCTGCCCTCAAAAATCCTTCATTGGAGAATGTGATTGATGACACCCAGCCCGTGAACATGCTTCATTGGAGAATCTGATTTATAACACACCCAGGGGGGAGGGGAGAACAGGGTCACAGGTAACCGTAAATTACGTGTGGCAGAGTTGGCTTCATATGGGTCAATGCCGACATGTTGCCCTTAATAAGTCTTTTGGATTCTTTTGAAGCTTGGCTCGAGGCTCATGATTTAATTAGGGCAATCGCCAGAATCCTGACAGCAAGCCAACTCTGCCTTGACTTCCATTCCCTACTCACTGCTTTCTTTTTCCCACTCCCCAGGCCTGTGCATCATCATATCAGTGGAAGTGATGAGGCAATCGGTCAAAAAGATGATCGCGAGCGATGACACAGAATGGATAGAGTACTACTACTCCTGGTCCTTCGCCTGTGCCTGCGCCTCTTTTGTCTTGCTGTTCCTCTGTGGAGTGGCGCTTCTGCTCATCTCCTTGCCTCGCATGCCACAGAACCCATGGGAGACTTGCATGGACGCCGAGCCAGAGCATTAAGTGTTACCAGCTCATGTTGCCACTCCAGCCATATCATATGCCTCCTGTTCCTCAATGGCCAGCTATATATATATATATATAGAGAGAGAGAGAGAGAGAGAGAGTCCAGGAGTCGGTGTGGGAATATCTTTGGATCATGCCTACTGAGAGAATCAGATAGGAGCTGAATGCAAAATCCCGAGATAAAAAGAAATGATGAAGATGACCTCTTTTGACAAGATGTGCAAAGACTTGGCTTGATCACTTGGCTGCTTGATTGCTAATACAGCCTGGAAAAGTTGGTATAAATGTCACTGAATAGAAATACAGACTTAAGAAAGAGATAATTTTTTGTCTAAATAGGAGTTGTGGTCACTTTTTTAGGGACAAACAACCAGATGCCCACCTGATGTTTTGGGTTATAGCTCCATTAATCCTTCATAATTGGCCATATTAACAGAGGTCCATAGGATATGTAATCCAAAACATCTGATGGACTCCTGCCCCATTTGATTAACCCTAGGAATGATAAAGGGGGGGTGGGAAGAACCCAAAATCATATTTTGTCAGTGTAGAATTTTTTCTCCATCTGTAAATAATCTTACCATCAATTTGGAGGCAGTCATAATGTTATTAAGCACATTACAAAAATAGATTCTAAAAAAAGATGTTGGATTACATGAAGACAGAAGAATCTCTAAGGCATATGCTTAGAGTCAACAGTGATGATTTTTATGATATTTCTTATATGTCAGCTAGTAATTTGTTGAGCTGGTATGATCGGGGAGTGACAGAGACAAGGAAATTGAATAATAATAATGATTTTGAAAACCAAATTGAATTATGCAGAGGGAAGCGGGCAAGGGATCTGCTCCAAGCATCAGCTAATATTTTTAACTACCGTCTTCCTGCATCTGCCACTGTCCAGATGTTTTTGACCACAATTCCCAGCTGGTCCCACCAGCTGGCTTTGCTGGTGGTGAATTACAAACGGTGGCGAATTGGGGAACGCTATTTGACAGCTTCAATGTTTCTAGAACAGCAGCAGTCACATTCCACAAACAGCCAACATGTTTTTAGCAGAGGAAAGAAACAAAAGCTTTACAGCCAGAGGAAGACACAATATGTATGTACATTTGAGTATTTCATAGCATTTGCAGCCTGGTTAGCATTTGTAAAGGACGAGAAGCTATTAAACTGGTTGAGTACAGGAGGTAAGAAGCTATAAAGGTTGACTCAGCCTTCCATCCTTCTGAGGTGGGTAAAATGAGGACCCAGATTGTTGGGGGCAATAGGCTGATTCTGCAAACCGCTTAGACAGGGCTGTAAGCACTGTGAAGGTGTATATAAGTTTAAGTATTATTGCTATTGCTAAATGCTTCAGATCAGGTGACAGAAGAACACCTGCCCAAGTACCTCCCTACTCCAAAAAACAAAAAACAACAACCCTGGAAGTCCACAATCCCCAAAAAGACAAGGACTAAATTATAGACACCTGTCTCAGAAAGCAAGGGCAAGGAAATAAGCTTTCTAATCTCAAAGATAATATTGTGGTTGCTTTTGTAACAAGTTAGAACTGAATAATTTAACAGCCAGCCTGTGTAATATGAAGTCAGTTTGCAATTTAAAAATCACTAAACCAAGTATAATAAAGCAGATAGCGTCATTATAATATTCCATCGCATTTTTAATATCAGTGTGTAGAGCAGTATATAAAAAGTGTCAATTGGACATAGCCTCTGAGGCTGGGATCTGACCAAAATGAAATAAAATGGAGCAATTAACTTCCTGTGATTTGGAAACTATGGTTCAGTTGATGCAACCTAAAGTTGCATTTGGCATTATTGCAGCTACATCACACGGCTGGCTCTTGTATTCCCTTTGAAATCAATTATTATTTTGCAGATCTTTTTCACAGACATCATTTACAACACAAATACCCCCCATCCAATAGTTGTGTGTATAGTTTTTGGTTATTAAGCTAAGAATTGTTTTCTTTACAGCGAGCTGCTTCTACTAATAGTTTATTCCGTTAGTAGCGCCTTCTTTCTTTGAATTCATAAATCCCCACCTTTTCTTATCACCTGGCATGGGGCCATTCATCCTGCCTATCCTTTGACATTTCTTTGGACTGCTACAAGCTTGCATCTGTTGCAGAAAAAGAAACCTGCCAGTGTATTCTGGCAAGGAGCCATGCCCATAAGCATTGCAACTCACAATTGCAGACTCCCCTTTTTCCCTTTTGCCTCTTAGAGCGTAACCTGTTGAAACGCTTTTATTTCTTCTTGTTCCCGTCCCAGGATCTTAGATTAGCCAAGTATAAAATGCCTGATGCAGAAACAAAAAAAGTTGCTAGCTCACATGAAATCATAAAAGCAAATTCCTTTCATTATTATTCACTCGTTCATTGAGGTTCCAGGAACGGAGCTGCTTATCGTTCTCATGGTCTTTGCTTATTCAGCAGAAAGCAGTCCCTCCATCACCTACAATGGACAACTGGCAGCTCTTAAAGGAGACGATCTTTTCATCACCCCTAACTTCACATTCAGAACACCCTCTGATCATCCTCCTCTCCTCTCTTCCTCTCCTGTGGCAAATTCCTGCTAACCCTACCTCTACAGGCAGTCCTCGACTTACGATCACAATTGAGCCCAAAATGTATATTGCTAAGGGAGACATTTGTTAAATGAATTTTTGCCCCATTTTATGCCCTTGCTGGCCACAGTTGTTAAGCGAATCATTGAAGTTGTTAAGTGAGTGACACGTTTGTTAAGTGAATCCGGCTTCCCCATTGACTTCGCTTGTCAAACCTTTGCAAAAAGGTGATTGCATGCAACCATCATAAAAACGTGCCTCTTGCCAAGTATCTGAATTTCGATCACACAATCGTCAATGCGTGATCACATGCAACCATCATAAGTGTGAAAAACAGTCCTAAGTCACTTTGTTCAGTGCCGCTGTAACTTTGAATGGTCACTAAATGAACTGTTGTAAAGGGAGGACTGCCTGTATTTGTACTTTGGGGTAGTCCCACCATTGTCCATGGTTTCTCTGGTTGGTTTTGAAAACTTGTATTTTCCTTTGCTTTTTTCGCTGTTTGTTGGCATTCTTTGAGACATCTTTTCTCACCCTTTCTTGCTTCCTTTTTTAAAAAAATTTTTAAATTGAGACGGGGTTAATTTGGCGTGTACCAAGGAACAAATTGTCCCAGGGGTCATCTTAGGGACCAGTCACAGTTACAGCTTCCAAACGTTTTGCCAATATAACTCAGAAAGATTGTATATTAGCAACCTGTCTTGATTCATATCTCATAAGGCAGATATTTCAATATTTACAGTTTTCTGCCTCTTGCAATTATGTCATCAGCTCACACTCCCCCCAAAATTGCTGAATGTGCCAATTACTGCTAATAGCACAGAAAATGCTTTTACAGAGAATTCTCTTGTCAAAACAATACAGTAGGCAAAAACCATATAAAAAGGCATATTTGGGGAGAGAGGAAGAAAGTTCATTATATTTCCTTAAATATAAGGCCTTTTAAAGAGAATGTATATGGTAATGTAAACAGGAGACAAAAGGAAATCCAGGATGGCAAAAAATACAGAACACAATGAAACACAACTGAGCTGTAGAGTCCTTGTTGCTCTCGGAGTTTGATTATTTTCTTGCAGACGTTACATTACCAAAGTAGCTAATATCATCTCTACTAGGTAATGTCATCTTTATGACTAGCACTGATGATGTTACCTTGTTTGGTAATGAAATGTCTATAACCAAGCTGAGAAAGGACTAAGGACACCACAGTTGAACTCTGAGCTACAAATATTCTTTTCTATTGGTAAACTGAGCTAAATGTACAAATATGTCCAAGTGTTTCAGGTATTATTTATTAAAGAGGTCTGATTTTCTATAATCTCTGTGTTGTCCAGTTCATCTCCCTAACATAACCATTCCTTCCTCCTCCCTGCATTGAGCTAATCCTGATTCACACAGTAAATATAAAATCTGGTTCTCCTTAATGGGACAGGCAAACTTTCACCAAGCCTCAGGAGGGCTATTCCAATCTTTAGCGTTGTTGATAATGGAGGGAAATTTTCATGGGAAACAAAATGTTTTAGCAGTGGATTTCACACGTACAAATCTCATACCATAGAAGAGTTTTGCTTTTTAAAGGAGTCATTCTTGACCTTTTGCCGTGGAATTCCATCTCCCTTTAAGAGATGCTGGGTCATCTGTCAAAACATGAAGAGAAGCTGAGAGAAGAATTTAACTATTGACAATAAGTTAGTCCTGAACATATACCACAGTTGGGGCTGGAATTTTGGCTACTAAGCGATCATTAATTGAGTCATTATGTGACCATACCTGGTTTTTACTTTTTTACTTTTTTGCCACATTTTTAAGCAAATCTGGTTTCTCCCATTGACTTTGCTTATCAGAAGCTAACAAATTGCGATCATGTGACCGTGGGAATGTTGCAATGGCTGTTAAGTGTGAGGACTGGTCTTAAATCACTTTTTTTCAGCATTGTCATAACCAGTCATTAAACAAAAGGCCATTAGTTGAGGATTTCAGTTTTCCTCATCAGTTTAGAACAGAAAACTTCCTTGTTGGGCTGCTGGTTGGAGCTAATAGATGCTGTAGTCCAAAGACCTGGAAATATGTTGCTATCCATAGTCCTTTGGTGTCTTATCTAAAAGATGATTGGTCATCATTTGCAAGAGGAAAATTATTTATAAAGCCTTAGCAAGACCACACTTGGAATACTGCATCCAGTTTTGGTCATCATATTATAAAAAAAAAAAGATGTTGAGAGTCTGGAAAGAGTGCAGAAAAGAGCAACTGATCAGGGGGTGGAGGCTAAAATAAATGAACAGTTTCAGGAATTGGTAATGGCTAGAGAAAAAAAAGAACTAGAGGAGACATGATAACAGCATTCCAATATTTGAGGGGCTACCACAGAGAAGAGAAGATCAAGTTATTTTCCAAAGCACCAGAAGGCAGGACAAGAAACAATGGATGGACACTTATCAAGGAGAGAAGCAACCTAGAACTAAGGCGTCATTTCCTGATAGAACAATTAATCAGTGGAACAACTTGCCTTCAGAAGTTGTGGGTACTTGAACACTGGAGATTTTTAAGAGACTGGACAACCATTTGTCTGAAATGATATAGGGTTTCCTGCTTGAGCAGGGAGTTGGATTAGAAGACCTCCAAGATCGCTTCCAACTCTGTTATTTAATTTAAATATCAATTATAAGAAGTTGCATTGTAGTTATTAATTTTGTGACAAATGCAGAGACTCTGGGAGCATATCAGGAGAAAAAGAGTTATTTGATGGCAGAATCCAGTCAGATAAATTATGCACTCCAGCTGCAGCTGAGCCAAAAACATGGCCCGCATGAATAGAAACCTAAGACATGAAAACCAATGGACGCTGCCGTGATGGAACTGCAGTTTCATCTTCAGCATGCTCCAACTTAAAGGTGCCACAACAGATGTGGAAGGGAAGCCTCTGCAACCTGCTTTCCATCACAGTTAAGCCAAGCAAAAACTCTGCAGAAAATTGATGGGATCGATTATATCCAAGAATCCATCTGCTCACTTCCACATTTCTCCAAAAAAATAAAAAAATGATGGCACATTTCAGGGACCTTGAAATCAGGATTTTAATAGGTGTTTCTAACACATTCTTTCCTTATCAGAATAAGGTCAGAGAACGAAAGATCAATATGGTTGATGCCTTGAAGATGAAAAGGCAGGAAAGAAAACGTGTGTGTGTGTGTGTATGTGTGTGTGTGTATTCATATTTTACAAGAAACCAACCCAATTGTGGCAAGTGGTTTATGGATGGGGCTTTCTCTGCTGCCAGTCACACTGTATGTGTGATGGTGCTGCAGTTCCAGGAACTCCTGCCCTAGTTCTGCCAGCTACAATTGGCCAACATGCCTGAAGAGCACCAGGAAGTCATTAGGACTAAATATAACCAAGTTGACTGCTCCAAGATGTAGTTTAGCCTTCCCTATAGCAAAAAGGAAGCACAAAAACGAATTCTTTAAAAATATGGATGCTTTGAATCATGTCAGATCAGTTCACCGCCATGGACATGAGATATTTGTACTGGAAACACAATGCACTGAGAGATTTTCAATATGATTTATTAAAAAGCTATTTTAATTATGAATACATTTTAAATGTAGCAGTAAGATACATTTGGTGCTACCATTTGAAAAGGAAAAGCGCACCGAGAGACCATCATTACACTGGAAGATAGATTTCGTTAGACCTCAGTCCTCAGTGCTGTCAAAGTTGACAATCACAAAAGTTGTTGAAGCACAAAGCACCTTTTGGGTTTTACAGCAGTGACCACTAGGAGACAGCAGATGCAGTTTAAATGCCAAGAAACAATTCTTGGTGCTTTGCACAACTTTTCTGCGTGACAAAATTAAAGGCTTTTCTCTACTCCTCGAAGGGTGTTTTTATTTTCTTTTTAATTGCATGGAAGGCCCTGTTCATTTCTAAAGAAAGATATGTGGGCCTCATTTGAAACATGATTTTGGCGACACTCTTCAGGATGTTTCTTTGCCTCTGTGTGCATGTGCACACACAGGAAGAGGTTTTTTTTAAAAAAAAAATGTTTTCATCATTCAACATTTGTGTCTTGCTCAAAATCCATTTCTTCCTTTCCCCCAGTGTGCACACTTATGCACACTTTTGTCTTATTACAATTGCTTGGGTGCATATTTGCATAAACCTAACAACTTGGCCATCCATGCAAGAGCATTTAGGGCCAGCCACACCGATAGATCATCTGGGTTATCTGGCTGTGATCTGTGGATTAGTCTAAGAAGGAAAAGGACGAAGATCTGGGCCAATGTAGAGGGAATCTGGATGGGAGATTGAAGGACACTAAACTTATGCGTGGGTGGTTCTTTAGACAAAGGGTCTTTTAAATTAAGCTAATTTGCCAGTTATGTAATTATGTTCCCCAAAAATTGAGCAGAAACTTGTAGATTTCCATGAATGGCACCTCCCAAGCTACAGCTTACTACCCAAGGCTCAACCAACCAACCAGCACCTGTCCTCCAGAGCTAGTTGGTAGCTCACTCCTGTGGCAATTTCTCTACTTCCACTTCTGTACTGAGACACTAAGCAGTATCAATACTGGCCTGGAAGGTTGTGGGTCATGACAAAATTTGTGTCAGCTTTTCTCTAATGGTTTGAGTGTACAAGGCTGAGATTCATATTCCCAAGGTCTTCCATTTCCAATTCTGTGCTTGGCTCTGTATAAGTTGTATGTAAAATATTGCTTCTGTATAGGTTCTATACATCATCAACCACAATGTCTTTTGTGTTAGCCTCATACAGTACAAGATACCTTTACAAGTAGTAACGTTAATTATGGAGGTTCACATCTTTGGAACCTGCGTAAGCCCCAAATTATTACTTTACAGCTTACTGGTTGCTTAAACTTTGCCAGAGAGCTATAAGGTTTTAAATGATTTGAAGTTTTAATTCTCAAATAGTTCTTTTATGGCAACTTCATACAGATCAATGACTTGGGCAAAATAAATATTATTCTTTCATGCTGTTTTAACCATTGCTTGCTCTTGACTTTTTCTGAAGTAGGAGCCCATCCATCATGGCTTAATACAAAATGTACAGTCAAGCCTCCATGGGGTGTTCAACAAATATAATATTTCTACTTTAAGAGAAATGAGTAAATCTGGTCTGTGTAAAGGCTCTAACCTGGAAGATTCTGCACATGTTGACTAAAGGTTCATTGTTAGTATTGGAGGTTGCGATTAGTGTGAATTTGACTAATGCAATATTTTATTTAGTGAGAATCGTATGTTGATACCAAGTTGTATTTAACGTGCCCTAAAATTCAGTTAATACAAGGCTAGCAAGTGTGCAAATTGCAATAGCTTGCAGTTTAACATCATCCTCTAGAGATAAGCAGTCCAGGTTGGGTCAGATAAGGGAGGAAACAATAGCAAGAGATAAGCCTTCTTTGACCAACATGACAGAAGAAACAACAACAGAGCTAATTACAGATGGGAGGCAGTTGAAAGGGCCTATCACAAGTGCAAGGGCTAAATTGATTAATGATATATAAAGGCAGAGATCTCTGTAATGGTAGCTTAATACTCTGATGATGTCAGCAGAGGCTGATGAAAGCTTAATAAGTACAATAAATGTAATTTTAAGAAAATATATATATTTATATGTTTTCTTATGTTTTGCGGTTATTTATATGTATCGTATTTAGGTTTCTTCGGGTATTTTCCCACGTCTTAATATTTGTGCTTTTATTATATTATATTATTTTTATTATTATATGCCAAAATGTTGCTATAATAAAAGCATAAATATTAAGATGTGGGAAAATACCCGAAAAAACCTAATATATATATATATAACCACTGTAAAAGTCTGACCCACAGACGGACACAATACAGAAGCCTGATGATGGCAGATGAGATTCTGCTGAAACGTTGCTACAACTTTAAAAGAACTACAATGACGTGGGAAAATACCCGAACCAAGCCGAACACCATACATGTAAGTACCCGCGAAAACTTAAGAAAACATTATATATGCCAAGCTGGAGCCAATTACCACATTTTTCACAGAAATATCACTTTGAACAGTGTGAATTCGAATATAATGCAACCATTTTGTGGGATTCATCACCTAGGTTTAACCTTAGATAAGAATGTCTCTGGGCACTCAACAGTGGCAGGCTGCAAGGAAGAAAAGAGCAGGGAGATTTTGGGAAGGGAAAAAACATTGCTTTAAAAACATGTAAATAGATATCTGTTAATATACTCTGTGGTGTTGCATCGCAGTCTCTCTCAGTATGAGCAAATATTATGTGATTGTATCTTGGACTAGAAATAGCGCCTTCCTACATAAATATGGATAGTAAAGTAGTAAAGTTAATATAGTGTAAAGAAGGGTAAATAAGTATCTGTAGCAAAGCTGAATAAAATAAAAACAGACTATTCAGATTTGCATGAGATAATAAATAAAGGGCCTATTTGAACAGGATGAGCAAGACTACTTCCATTAGTATAAATGGGATATGAGGCAAGTCTAATATTCTCTTCCAATCTGCATATACTAATTTTTTCTTCCTAATTCAATGTCACTTGGATCAATGTGCAAAGTAACTTTACTCCAGCATTGTGCCAGACAACTTTCCTTTCCCCCCAGTCTCCAATGCTGACACACTTCTTTATGCATTCGCTATTAGGATTAAAACAGTTAACACAAATTGTAACCAATTCACATTTTATTTAATTAAAATATTTCCAGGGTCTTCGCGACCAGGAGCGTGTAGCGGGCACAAATGCTTGAGCTGCAAATCTACAGGGAGAATAGATTTCTTCAGCAAATATTGCAATTCCATATACTGAAGAATGTTATCAAGCCACATTGGGGCTCCTGCAAGCTTAGGATGCAATAAACTTAGTTTGGCTGATGCACTGACATTGATCATCTCCTTAGAGAAGAGGTGGGCAATCTGCAGATGTGCAAATCCTAGGCACTTCCTTTCTAGCTCCCCTCCCCCCCACAAGCAGCTAAATGATGGAATCATTTCCACTGGAAATAAATAAAAAAGAATGTAGTAAGGAATTAATAGACTTAATGTACTTTGAAACACACATACAGAACAAAACAGGAAAGGGAAGGAAAATGATAAAACTGCCTCCAGCGATGTTTCCACTTTAAAACTTATGGTTCTCATTGGGCAAAGCCAAGGGTAATTCTATTTTACAAAACTGTTGCCTACCTCTGTTGAAAATTCCAGTTCTTGCTTTTTAACCTAAGTTGGCTTGGATCAGTATTGTTCCCAAATGAATTCCCCAAACACCATATATACTTGTGTATAAACCCATCCACAAATAAGCCAACCCTCTTTTTTAAAAAAAACAAGAATTAAAAATATGCCAGTTGTGGATCAGCCAACTCTGGACATTTTCATATATTTTAATTCTCAGGGTTGGCTTATCCATGGGTAACTTACAGATTATCAATTTTTCATGGCATTTGGCGAAAAATTTGAAGACCACAGATGGAGTTATATGGGATACCGTATATGGGATATAGGGGTACCGTATATGGGATATATTGTTACCGTGCATCCTTGCTGATAAGCCCATCTGTGGATGCACCAAACTGAATTTTTGAGTGTCTTTTTGGCACCTAAATGGAGTATACATTCTCAGACCTATGGCCTTTTATTCCTCTTTGCCCTTTGATGTTCTAAAATGTTCTTTACCTCTAATTTTGAAGTTTTATAACTCAGGGCCACTTTTCACAAGTTCTGAAAAGAGGTTTATTAACAGCCTTTCAAGACTGCCTCAGCCCCAAAGGACACTGGATAGCAAAACTACTAAAATTAAAATGGCATGAAGATTATCCTGGGAATCCTTGCACGCTTTCGCACTGTCACCCCCCCAACAAGTACTGATCACTAGACTTCAGGCTGAATAGACACATAAGCATTTCAAGAGCTGCTGAGGTTGGGATCCCCTGCAGGAATTCTCCCATGCCTGCAGTGCATGGTGTGGGCCTTTTAATAAATGTCCTTTCACAGGAGGAAAAAAAAAAAAATAGAAGCCATAGAGAACTGCCATCTGCTGGGATACTCAGTCAGTGGATTTTTGAACCACTACTTTTTTCCACTTTACTTAAATTTTATAGAGAAAAATGTATGTCCTGTTTTGTTAGAAAATAGACCTAAAATCATTGAGAGTACATGGATTGGAATGGATTTTAGATGCACCCTCGGATACTGTCAAGGTTTATAAGAGTGATGGCTAACCTTTTCGGCCCAAAGCATGTGCACCCCCAAAATGCAATATACATGTGTCCCCCGTGCATGTGCAGCAGAGAGCCGAAGATCAGGAGGCTGGCAGGAGGCACACATGCGCGGCAGAGTTGAGCTGGGGCAATGGCTCACATGCCCACACGTGCCATAAGTTCACCATCATGGGTTTATAACATGAACTGCTAATAACTTCTGAACATGGATGTCAACTCGTAAAGCATTGCTGGCCTGCTCCCGAGTTGCAACACACACAAAACAGACACACACACACCAGTGGTGGTATGCTACTGGTTCGGCCCAGTTTGGCTGAACCGGTAGTTCAGCAAACAGGTAGTTAAAAAGCCTCCGACGATCAGCTGAGAGGAGGAAAAAAAGCCTGAGGAGGAAAAGCTAAAAGGAAAAAGAAGAGAAAAGCGCAGAATCGCCCCTCCCATCTGCCCCTGCGCTTTTCTCTTCTTTATCCTCTGCTGATTGGCGCTGCAGGCCTCAGCTGGTGTGGAGAAAGCTGCGCGCACGATCACCGAACCAGTAGTGTAACAGGTAGGATCCCACGGCTGTCACACACACACACACACACACACACGTGTGTACACACACACACACACACACATACACACACACACACACACACCTGAGAATTCAGAGTTATAAATATATGTTGACAAATTGTCTTCAAAAACCATCTAATTTTTAAGCTTCAAGTCACAGTAACCAAATTTTCAATTTTGTATTTTTGAATTTACAAGACTGGATACTTCCTGCAAAATGAATCCTTCATATAAAAGAAATCCACTTATTATTCTAACTAGTGGTTCAGTTGTAATGGGAATCAACGTTGTTCACATATCAGCTCTTTTCTTTATATAGTACCAACTTTTAAGAGTTACATTTTTAAACTTTGCTAATGTATTCCAAACTTCTCTGTGATGTATGACATGCTCCTAAAGTAAATTTGTTCCCATAATGATAAAGTAATTGTGAAATGAAATAATGAAGAAAACCTTGAGGCAGAAAAAAGGGTTTTTATAAAAATTATATAATTTGAATAATAAGAATCAGAGATGTAAATATAGAATAGTTCCAACGTCTTCTTAATAACCAGGATAATCAGATATTACAATAATTGACTACATATATGCCTTTTATTATGGTAATGGTATAATCCAGGGGTCTCCAACCTTGGCAACTTTAAGACTTGTGGACTTCAACTCCCAGAATTCCTCAGCCAGCTGGTGAGGAATTCTGGGAGGTGAAGTCCACAAGTCTTAAAATTGCCAAGGTTGGATACCCCTTGATAATCCACTAATCTGAAAAACAAAGTTGCATCATGGCTCAAATCAGACAGAATATTGTGATCTGCTCTTAAAAGTAAAATGTCTCCAATATTAGCATAACAAACTAGCAGTCTGAACACAGACTATGCACATTTTTCTATGACCCAATACAAATGTGGAACAAATTTGCAAAAATGTGGAGCTTTTGTGTACATTTTTTTTGAACTTGCTAACACTAAAATACTGAGTGAAAACTCATAAAGTACCTTACTGCAGATCCACATATATGCTTTAATGTGTTATACTCCACAACCTATTAATTCCATATTAACTATTGAGAAACGTTATGATATAGATTAAATAGACTGAAGACTGTACCTTCTTCCTGATTTCACTAACTCACAGATGAAAATAATTGACCATTTATTTAGATTCAGTCCAGGTGAAGGGAACAATGAGACTTAAGTGTGTGGATTTGAACTCTGTGATTTCAGAGTGCTAAATTGAAAGTGAATGTATTTGAGCGATAAGCAACCAATTACTATATCTTTCTATGTGTTCCTGTTTATTCTTCACTAGGTCAATTGTCCTTAACGTTTTATCAGTGATAATCAGGGTAGGACATAGAATCCACAGAAATAACTTCAGATATTTATGTGGGACTAATTAAATCCTGGTTTATGTCAACTGAGGACAGAATGATCTGACTAACTTCATGCTAACATCCTGAATGTGTCCTCGGGGTACTAAATAAAATTGAGCAGAATCTTCTGCTTTCATTTTGTTTGATTTTGTAACAGCTTTATTTAGCTTCACCCATTTCTGAGCCCAGCAGCCATTAAAATATTGCAGCACATTAAGTTAGTATGCATATCTTTTATAGAAAGTTCCTTAGTTATCTGAAATCAATAAGAAAAAAGTGACACAGATTTTAGTCAAACCTAGATGTCACCATCACAACGTATAAAATCCAACAGGTATGAAGGGACTGAAACTAAAGCAAATATTAGATTTGATACAGCAGCAAATACAGTAGCTCGACAAAGCAAAAACAAATATCCCTGTAAATGAAGCCCAGTTTTCAAACAGTCATGGGAAGAAACTTTAAAACTATCATAGTTTTGAAAATATCACTTATAATGGGAAATTAAAATAAATAGTTGATAAAAATTAATTGTCCCTGATCAAAGAGATCTTTTCAAGTGTAAAAGAGGGCATGCCTCCATTGAAGTTAAAAAAGATTTCTTTCAAAAGTATGAACAGTGTACAAGACCAAAATCGTAAAGGTTGCCCTAATTCTTCCCCCAAATTTTGTAACATATTGCTGTACAGTCTTTTATAGATTTTTCTTTCAATATATAGTGGCAAAAGGCCTTGACAGAAGATACAAGAATATAAATAACCACGTCATTCATACTGCTTCCCCAAACCTTCCCCACAACTCTTCTTCCCCAAGGCTGGGATTAATTTGGATACAGCTTTGGCAAACATAAAAATCTCCTTTAATGAAGTTCCTCAAACAAAACAGTTAGCAAAATATTTGAATATTTGTGGATAATATCACATTTAAGGTAAACATCAAATCATGTACCAAAAACTTTTGATGGAAAAAAGAAGGAAAATTCTTAAAGTGGCACAATTGTCATACCACTGGAAAAATCAGAAGGGAAGAAACTAAATTACAAACATTTAACGTGCATGGTTGGGAGGGGGATTCAATTATTTTTCCTAAATTCACTCAATTTGATTTTTTTAAAATAGTTATTCAACTACCAAGCACCCAATATAGCAATTTTTGTCATTTCATGATTTCTGTTTAAAAACCTATTAAATTAATCCCTCCAACAAGCTGAATGAATAGCTTGTCAAAAAAAACAAAAACATGAATTTTTCATCTTTAGGTTGACCACTAATTTATGTTTAATTGCAAAAGAGTAGTATCTGGGTCTGCAGCAAAGGCCTTTACTTCATCCTAAAAAGGAAATTACTATAACCACGTCATATAGATTCTAAAACTATAAAAGTCTTAGAATGCAGCATCCCTTCACAGAAATCTGATAAAACTGAATGTAAATATAAGATGCTGCATATTTATTTAAAAAAAAAATAAACAATTTAAGCAGACATAACATACATTTGTACATTAACTGGCCATTTCTGGTACAGAAACCCAGCACAGTATGCTAAATGTTATTGAATAAATGTAAAATGCTACTTACATTTTTAAATACAATTTAGACAACTTTTTTTTTAAATGTTTATATATTTTTTTTAAAGTTGCACAGTTAACTTTTCAGCTGCTAGCTTTAATGCAACACATAGATAAAGTTACATAATTTTTAAAAGTTTTTTTTTCTAGGGATTTTTTTTCTCAAACTTCTGACCCACATCAAAAAGAAAGTAAAATAGTGGAATATAATTTAAAAAGAATTAGCTTCAAGTCTAGCAGCAAAGCCATTAAACCAAAATATATTTACTAATATAAACAGAGAGAAACGATGGTGCCTGCAGGTGCAGCTCCAGCTATCTTAAATCTACTCACAGAAATAAAAATTAAAATGTCTCTACAAAAATAGTCTGATTATTTAAAATAGGAGTAGAAGCCATTGCTACCTGATGAACTACCTAGGCTAAGTTCCTGAAACAGAGACAAGGGGTCGCTATTCTTTTTTGCCTGCTCAGGAGGGGGTCTGGGCTTGGGAGGAGCCCTCAGAGCACTTGCGTAGGACATGGCAGGTTTGTTCAACCCAGCACTGGGCTGGCTGTTGCTGTTGGATTCCACAATCTGCTTGTTGGGCATGAGGGGTGGGAACTGGCCCAGATGCTGGAGTACATTGTAGTTAAAAGAACTGGACAATGGGATGTTTTCAACCTTCATCTGCTCCTCAGGGGATTTGATAGCCTTCGGAGGAACTAGAAAGAAAAGAACATGAACATCATCACCATCACCACAACCACCATCACCATTTTAACTTAATAAGGATCACAAACAGATTGGAAAGCTACTTCTCAGTTTCCTTTCCCAAAGATATGCAAAGAGCATGAATTAGAAGCTAAATAAAATCTGCAGGAATTTGTCAAATGCTTCCAGTCCTGTAAGACATTTTAATTTGAAAGGATTTGGGCGATCTTTACGAAACCTGTTGAAATTGTTCTTCAGTCAGTTTTATAAAGCTAGCCAAAATAGTTTGAGAATACATTGCCCTTTAAGGCCAAGACTGAATACACATCGTTGGTGTACTTTAACCCTGCACAATCAGATCGAGTAAATGAGCAAACAAGGATACACAGCATACACACCTTGAGATTTTGTGACTTCAACTCCCAGAATTCCTGAGTCAGCATCATGATTAAAGGGGCCACAGATGCCCACCCCTGGTTTAAAGGGACAAGACAGCGACACTCACTCACTCACTCACCTAACTGTTCTCTTGGTGGGATTGCTCTATTGGATCCATTGCATGGAATGTTCTGATAGGGGGCTGATGAAGAAGAGTTGACCCACCATTCCGGGGGAGAATAATTGAAAGAGGATGGGTTACTCTGGTCCTGAAGCTCTTGACACTGTCCAACATTATCTGGAGGAGTATTTAAACCTTCAGAACAAGCCTGGGTTGAACTAGACGACATTCTTCTTTGGTACAATGGCCTGCCGGGTCCTCTTGGTTCATACTGCATAAAAGAAGACAATCACTTGCAGACATGTTTCTATTAAATGTCCCAACTGAGTATCAATATGCATATTCTGAAATTGCCCTCAAAATAAACATGCATATTTTACTTGGTGTGATTTTATTCACTAACACAAAGACATCCTATTCTTCACATTCACCATCCTGTTATGAGAACAGGGATATAAACAAACACTGCACTCAAAACTCTCTCATTTATATATATATGTGTAACAGGATTATATCACTTTTTAAAGTAATTTCAGATCCAGCCTTCTTTCAGAACAGTTAATTGTATTACATGGGACTACTTACTTTTTTTATAAGTCCCTTTTGATTCCTAATTTTTCACTTTGAACTTGTAGTTATTGTAATATTATTATATCTAAGCTTGTCTTCTACAAAATTTCTTCTGCATGGCAATTATATGAAGTATTGGCCAGTTGTAATTTGTCCTTCTCTGATACAACTGATTCATTATATTGGTTTAATTCATCCCCAGGAAATAATTGTTAGGTTGTCCATAATACAGGCTGTATAAACCTGTTTTGTGATATATGTTATGTTTACACCAAGCCTTTTCTCTTCTTTTCTTTTTGAACTATTGCTCTGTTATACCAGAGATAAAGCAAACAAGATAAAGAAAAGAAAGGAAAGGAGAAGCAAGTTTGAGGGGAATTTATTTGGATTCAGAAACTGCAGATGTAATCTAAAGTCACAAAAAGCTCTCTGGTGTGCTTAGAACCATGATGTCATATGCAAATGCTATTTTTAACTTTAGGTGCTTGTAGATTACCCTGAATATTTTAATGGTTTACAGGTCAATGCTTAATGAATACAACCAGGAATTAAGAAACACCATCATTATGCAAGCTTTACTTAAAAGAGCAACTACTCATCATTCATTATTTTAAGATTACCAAAACTGCAAAGAAATTGAATACAATATAACACAAAAACCCAGATCTATATTATTTGTTAAAGAAGCAGCTCAATTGATGCTATTTTTTTTCTTTACAGATGAGGTAAGAAATGAGAACACATAGATGTTTATTACTATTTAGAAAGACAAATAAGTATGGTTCTTCATTTTACTAATCATTTTTTCAAAATACTGGTGGATATCCCATTGGCAAAATATACTACTAACAGAATGGTGCTGGTATAGATGGAACCACCAACAAACAAGAGATTGATTTGAATAAATAGGCATTTTGGTACTTTATAGTGAATTAGAATTTCTCCTATTATTTAACAATAGTAGTAACAAAACAATCCCCCATCATTATCACCAAATTACATGACTGAAAGGAAGTGTGGTATACGCAGGATTGTGGTGTGAGCATGGAACTTCACTCACTTGCTGGGTTTAGAATTCCAAAATTTAAAGTACTTTTGTACCAGGCTTAAATTAGTAGATTCAAGATTCAAGGGGGAAAATACTACAGTATTTTAGGAAACAGTCAATAGTTCTAATATGTAGCCCTGCTTCTAATATAGAAAGCTTATCCCGAGTGCATTTCTCTTATTCATTAAGCACCAAGTATCTGTTCCTGCAGCCAATTCAAGCACTGGTGATACTAAAATTAGAATAAGCTTATTATGAGTATTTTCACTGGATCCATTTGGAAAGCAAGTATCTTATTTATTTTTATCCCCCCCTTTTTAAAGCAAATGACTCAAGGTGGCAAACATGCTTAATATATCCTCCTTCCTCCTATTTTCTCCAGAAAAACAACCCTCCGAGGTGGGTTGCACTGAGAGAGCAAGACTGAGCCAAAGTCACCCAGATGGATTTCATGCCTAATATATAGTGGTGTTAGGGTTTAGAATTTAGTTTAGAATATAGCAGTTGCTTGCTATTTAGGCTGTCCAGCACTTCCTTTCCTGGGACTGTAAAGTTTGTCTTTGTCGCAGAAGTTCAGGAAACTGCTTTGACACGACTTGCTTTTCTAATTTCACACCACTGTATGGGTTCCAGTTCACTAATTTCCCATTTTAAACCAAATTCCCATGTTAAACACAGTTGGAACTGTTTTAAAACTATCTTACTCTCTCTATTTCTCTCTAGAGGATTTGGCTTATCTCAGCATGATAGAGTTCAGACTTCCCAGACTAAAGTCTTGCCCGACCAACGGATTTCCATTTATAAAATTACTTTCTTTGTCTCCGTGCCCCTCCTTTTACAAGTCCCTTGCATACGAGCCCTGGTGTAGAGAAGACCCAACCTGACAACTTAAAAATGTACAGCAAAAGCAGGATTCTAATTTCTAAAAAAATTATTTCTATTTAAATGCCAAGCCTTGTCTAATTCCCCCAAGAACAGTAACCGATCTAATAGCATGTTGACAGAATATTTAGATATTCCCAAATAAAGATGGCCATTTCTCTTCCTGGTTAGCCTTAGTTTTCACATGGTTTCCCTTGTATGAAAAAGGCCCCTTCCATCTACCAATTACTGTCAACTTCAGAAGGGGCACATATGCCCTCAAGTCAGTGAAAATGCAACCTAGCTGTGCCTGGTTGATACCAGCAACCCTGAAACAGGAAGTCTGTATATATGCTACCCAGGAACAGAAAGCCCATCCATCTTGACTGGTTAACAGAAAGCCCATCCATCTTGGCTGGTTAACAGAAAGCCCATCTATCTTGGCTGGTTAACAGAAAGCCCATCTATCTTGGCTGGTAAGGGTCTATTTCTATGCTGGCCCAGAGTTTCAATGAGGAGTTGATAAATGAGAAAGCAAGGAAGCTAACCTTGAGATAATAACAGCAGTGAATCTGCCAGGTTCATGGTTGAACAGAAAAATCAAAGAGGTTTGCTGATAGAAGGGCAAACTTCTTAATCAAAAGAATGTGTTATTTTTAATTCTTTCCTATCTTTCAGTTCATGGCAACTGTCTCCCTTGTAAATACTATTAAAAGCCTTCGGAAGGAACTATCCAAATACAAGGAAATGATAACAGTAAAAAAAATGCAGAAATATAAACTTTCTTCGTTAGATTATGTTAGTTTTTATTCTTGCTATTGTACCTTTAAAAAGAAGCACTGCTTGAAAGCACTCTTGGATTTCAGAATAAAAGAGAAAGCTACGTTTTCTTCCCTTTTATTTCTCTACCCTTGAATTTCCCTCCCTGTTTTTACACTATTAATCAAATGCATCCCTACTGGATGCCTTTCTCCTGCTACTGAAAAGATTCTCCGAGATTGTGTTTAAATATGATTGTCCTTTAAGCTGACCACAAGTGTACCCTATTTGAAATTGTGTACATTTGTCAAGGCTTTTATCAATTCATAAGTAGCTTGCATCTTTATATCTGAATTACTGAATTACTGTTAATAGATCTCCCAACCAATAAAGCTCATTGAGATGCTCCCTCTTGCTACTGTTGCTTTAACTTCGTTTCCTTTGTTGACACAGGCCCACTATGATTAAAACATACCTGTGGACAAAAAAGTGCATTCAAAGCTTGTATTAAAATACTGCAAAGCAGTAAGGACATAGCACGGTAAACAGCGCCAAGCATCTGCTAATTCTGGAATTTTAAAAATAAAAGTCCCGTTTTCTTTTTCCCTGCCAGCAAATACTGTTAATCTGCTTAACAGAATAGATGTTTTCAGAATGGAAGGCAAATAGGTTTGGATCACTTTCACTCCCATCCAAATATGTTTAGATTATTCTCTTCAGCTCACTCTCAGTCCTGGATATGGAACTGAGGCCATTGATCGTTCTTATAGATGACGACATGCTCTTGGGCCAAACTGGGGGAATGCAACTCTCTTGGTCCTTCTTGATGTCTTACTTGTCTTCAACACCAATTAATCAGAACTATTAATCAGTGGAACAACTTGCCTCCAGAAGTTGTGAATGTTCCAACACTGGATGTTTTTAAGAAGAGACTGGACAACCATTTGTCTGAAATGGTATAGGGTTTCCTGCCTAAGCAGTGGGTTGGACTAGAAGACCTCCAAGGTCCCTTCCAACTCTGTTATCCTATTCTATTCCATCTATCATGGTACCTTCAGGGGCTGGAAACAAGAGGCTTCTAATGATATCTATCTGTATCTGTGTTGGGAAAGAGCCTGCTAAGCTGGAAGGAGGGGTCAAGCTTATGCCACTTGCAGCTGCGCAATGACTCCAAGTTAGGCCCTTGCTTGATCCCTCCTTCCAGCCTAGCTGGCACTTTATCAACAATCTGCTTTTTCTTAGCTATCTCCTTTCTTTTGTTCTTCCATTTTAATATCATATTTTAAAATACACCCCCCCCCCCAAAAAAAAAAGAAAAAAAGAAAAATGGTCTTCTATCACCAATGTCTGTGCTACACTAAAGACATGGCTTCCGGAAGGAGAAATAACTGACTGGTTCTTTGATATAAGATGGATTATTATATCTGTGTTATTGAATGAAACAAAATAGCACAGCAAATGTGTTAAGAGTTAACAGGTACTGTATTATAAAATTGGTATTGCGACAAATATTCAGATTAGTTAAGCCATGCTATTTTCTAATATTTATAGTTCTATAGTGGAATATGAGTAAAAGCTAATTAAGTCTATTCTTTCCTCAGTTACCCATTTAAATAAGACATTTATTTGAAACCTTTCATCTTTATGGTCTAGATGAAAACAACAAAGCTTTAAAAAGTGACCTTTGGAACTGATTCTGCTAAAAAAAAAAAAAACCAAAGAATTTTGAATTTTAGAAGAAATGAAAAAAGAAACTGTAAAAGATCTGTAACATTTCCATTACTATTTTCAGACTCCCACTAAACATAAATCAAAGATTTTACTGGATGTTTATTCCAATGTCTGTCAAATAATAATTCCTGGTCTCCGGCTGTGTTTTTGAAAAACATAAAATTAGTAGGGTTTACAGTAATTGTTTTGCACTTTTCACTACCAACTTTTCTTTTACTACTACCAGTTTACTACCAACTTTTCTTTCCTATTTTTGGCAAACGCTAGATATCCCATTGAGGGGTGAAAAAAACAGAGATCTAAGCTTTATATATAAGCAAGTATAATTCAGTTTTGACTTCTAGTGCCTATGTGAACAAGTTTTGTCCCCACAGTTTTCTTGGACATATTTTCAGAATTGTTTTGTCAGTGTCTTCCTAAGATTGAGAAGGAGTGACTAGCCCTAAGTCACCCAGTTGGTTTTAATACCTAAGAAGCGGGACTAGAACTTACAAACTCCCAGTTTCAACTGCTTTAACTTATAATATCAAACTGGCTCCCCTGAAAAAACTGGACACCCAATTTATCATTCAGAAGCATATCCAAAATCACCACTTTAAAAAGGAATAGAATTAGATTGCTAAAGTTGGATTTTCAGTACCTCAAAATTAACTTGTCCATCTGGTAAATGGCATAAAAAGCAGTAACACCTGATACTCAATCAGCTCTAGTGAAGCAACAGCAACGACATATGGAACCTTGCCCAAAGTCACTACCAGAATGACCAGTCCTATTTTCCCAGCTTTTAAATGCTATCGTTAAGCAGAACTCCTCATTATAGGTAGTCCTCAACTTATGACCACAGTTGAGCCCAAAATTTTCATTGCTAAGCAAGACATTTGTTAAGGGAATTTTGCACCATTTTACGACCTTTTTTCCCACAGTTAAGTGAATCATTGCTGCTGTTAAGTTAGTAACATGGTTGTTAAGTAAGTCTGGTTTCCCCATTGACTTTGCTTGTCAGCAGGTCGCAAAAGATGAGCCCAGGACACTACGACCCTCATAACTACACGCCAGTTGCCAAGGCTCTGAATTTTGATCATGTGACTGCAACTGTAACTGTCCTAAGAAAATGATGGTGTTACTTTTTTCAGTGCCTCATAACTTCGAACAGTCACTAAATGAATATCAAGGGCTACCTATATAGGTCAAAATAAATATAAAGGTTTTTCCAAGTGAAGCTCAACTCCTCCTGACTCTGTGGACACTTCTTTGCATTTTGTTTTTGTTTTTTTTGGCAACACTACAAAAATGATTTGCCACTGCTTTGTTTTGAAATGTTGTAACTTCCCAGTTTAGGATATTGCCTTGGAATGTCCTGGTGGTGCCCATCCAAGTATCAAACAGGTCCAACCCTCTTTAGCGTTCCCCCCCCCAACACAATTAAATTTAACATGGTTGCCAGGGCAAAAGACACAAGCATACAAACCCCACAGGCTACCTACCTCTTCTAAGCTATGCAGAGAAGAAGCAGATACTGCTCGTGAAGTGAGGGGGTGAAATGGTTCCTGACCAACTGGGTGCTGATGATTTTGTATTTGTATAAAAGGGTTCGGTTGTGATCTATGAGGCAATGGAGGTATACCATAATGAAAGCCTTGCCCCATGAGATGACTCTGGTGTAAATTAGCATAGGTCCATGATCCATCTGGCTGCAGGTATTTCAAGGAAGGTGGGGTCAGGTGTTCAGATGGCACTGAGAAAGGGGGATTGTACATTTGAGGCAAATGCTGCTGAAATGCTGGATTGTTAGAGATTTCAAGGTCTCTACTCTCAGAGAAATTAGGAAAGTGGCCACTGTGGTTTGAGTTGCATGTAGGAGAGAGGAGTGCTGGTGGACTTCTGGGCTGCACTTGTCTATATTGCAAAAGTCTTGATTGAGGTGGCGGCATTTCAACGAGGTCCCTATTTTCAGTTTGATCACGATGGGAGAGCTCTCGAAGCAAATCCTGGAATCTGGATTAATGAGATGATGATTGCTCAAGTGAGATAAAACACCCTCCAATTAACAAGTAATATTACAAGAAGGACAACACACATTATTTTAAAGTGCAATTATCCAGGCTGTGCATAAACTTCAGCGAAAGTAGATTATCGCCAGAGTAAAATTATCAATGGTTTTTTAAATTATAAATGTCAAGATGTGTGTGTGTGTGTGTGTGTACTCATTAAAAAAATATTAGCATCTATAACTATAGTAAATGGTCAACCAGAAATGTAAGCAACAAAAAAAAACCCACAAATCAACAGATACAGAAACCTGGATTTAACACTCGAAATGGGATATTAGTCCTAATACCCATTAAATCACAAAATGTCATTTGTGGCTATTTACTTCATTTGTGTAGTGAAGGCATTTTGCCAATAACATAAATTGAAGTGAACAGTTAACATTAACATAAATTTAACTCCCTTACCCAGACTTCTGCTGAATCCACTAAATGAGGTTCCATTAGATCAAAGTTTTCACTCTACATGTGAGATATATACATGTTGGCAAACCCCCTCCCAAAAACCCCCAGCATTTTAAGGGAAGTAAAAATATTCCATTGCTGTACAGTTGTGTAATTTCTACCAAATGATAATTACCTTGAATATGTTGCCTCTGTTTCGTCTTCAATATTGTTGGCAAGTTTCCAGTTTGCCCTGACTGGCTGTTGATGCAGTCCCATGGACTGCTGAGAAAGGTGGGATAAGTGAGGGTGATGATGTTGAGAATAAGAAATATTGCCCTGACTGAGATAGGCGTTATGCTCATTCCATTGCTGTAGTCTTGCTTGCTGTTGCCTTAAGGTTTCCAAAGCTAAATTTCCATGAATACGATCTGTAAAAAGTGGGGAGGGGAGAGGGGAGGAGAGAATAATTACCCAGCTTCTATATTTAAGAGCTTTGTGCTTAAAAACTGCATTTTTTTTTACAGATGCACATGCCTAGAGCGACTATCAAACATTAGCATTCCTTGCTAAAATTGTGCTATCCTCCCAAAAAATGTTTCAGCAGCTACGGTAGGATCCATATATCTAAATGAAAACTGTCAGATTCATAAATAAAAGGAAAGGAACACACTATTATTGCCTCTTTTTTTAAAATCCTGAAATTAATGTTAGTCTTGAAGAGGTCCTCTTCCTCAAATCCTCCTGCTGTGTATCAGCTTTGGTGGCTTGATTATTATTCCTTATTACATCGAAGGAAGATTAGCTGCAATGATTTTATCTTTAAGATCCTGGCTAGTAAGCTGATATTAGATTGCAGCTCCATTTTAAGACATAATAAGGAAATAATGTAGCCAAAATCAAGCCACTAAAGCTTGCATAAGAAGGCGCAAATAGGATTAGGAGTAGGAACACAACGCCTTTTACTTTTACTGTAATTTTTACTTGTAACTTGTAACTTTTAACTTTTACTGTAATTTAGGAAACCAAGATCATCACACCCAAAATAGCACATAGTCTGAGAATAGGATAATTAAGGAAGAATTCTTGCAGAAGTTACATGGTTGAAGGTTGTGGACTAAATGACCTTCAGAATTCTGCGAACAATAAAAAATAAACAGTGATTTTGTTCAATCAGCAAAACATAAACTGAAAGAATTTCAATACTATAAAACGGCTGTAAAATACCAAACATACAATATGCCAAAAATGACTCTTTGCATTACACACCTCCTCTTCATCTAAGCAGACTGCCCCAATTTAAACCCCTAGACTGTAGCCATGGTTACCTACCTAATGGTTCTCCCACAGACACTCCTGGAGGATTCTCTTCAATGAAGTGGTTCAAATGGGATGGCATCATGAGGTTAGGCTGCGCAATGGGTCTCAGGGGGCTACTGACATCTTGCAGCACAGATGGAGGGAGCTGTTCTAAAACTGAACTGTCTGTACCAGGGGAATGAGGTCTATGTGGAACTGGAGTTTTAAAGAAAGACTGGTTGGGGCCAGTTGGAAAGGCAGGAGAGAGCTGTGAAGATGGTGGTTGCGGCTGCTGATTCAAATGATTGTGTTGCTGGACTATCTGGCTCTGCAGAGGAGGCATTTGGTTATGTTGTTCAGACAATTGATTCTGTTGTTGACTTAAGAGGCTCGGTTGCGGTGGCACAGGATATGGATGCCTTGAAATTTGGGCTAAGTGCTGGAAAGGGCCTCTAGGAACAGCATACTGGGCTTGGGGAGGAGTGAGGTGAATGTTCAGCTGTCTGGGGTTAAGATTATCTTTGCGGTGAAATTTAGAATTAGGATAAGAAGAACTGGAACGCAATTCAGGGCTTCTATTTTGGGGATTTGCTTCTAAGTCAACCTGGAGGAAATTACACAAATTATTTGAGTTAAAAGTCATTTAAGAATACAACAAAATTCCCTCTAAGCAATGAAAGTACACAGCAAATTATTTTTACACCAACTCAAGTATGTGATATATAAAGGTGGGAAAAGCAAGATCCAGAATGAAGAAAAACTAGTATAGACCTTAGATAAATTTTCTTCTTTAAATATGCTAAACTGAGAACAGTTTACCAATGAATATAAATCTACTGATATAAAATATGTGTATTTTTAAATTTTACATGTTCTATACAAAATATCATTTTAAAATTATTTTGATTATTACAAGCTACAGAAGCACTAAGTTTTGTGGTCTTATATTTCAAAACTGAATATTAATTCCTCATTACTGAAATGCATTTTAGAAAATATTACAGAAGAAATTAACTACTCACTTCCTCCTAATTACAATAGTAAGTTAGTAAAAGAAAGACAACCATATAAATCTTTTAAAAATGTTCAATTCTAAAGAAAAACATCAATGTAATGCAAATGCCACTCCTTATTTCACTTTGTTTTGGGTCTTTCCATCACCTACTCACTGATGATTTATTCTCCTATTAACTCCTCCTAATATTCCTCCTTAAAGGGGTGGGTCCTGGGGAAGGGGACAACGACCAGAAGCTAATTTTAAATTTTCATCCAAATGCAAACTAAATTAAATTAAACTGTTGAAATCGATTATCTGATATCTATACCTATGTATTACTCCCACATAATTCATAGTTTTCAAGGTGAATAACATAATAACATAAAACTATGGAAATACTTTGCCACAACGATGTACAATACTATGAATCTAAAAGCCCAAACTTGCGTAGACTTCAATCACCAATGAACTGATCAGATTCATTAAACGAAACAGCACTGATAAACTGATGAGTGAAAACTCTCTAGTAACCACATTTTGCTTTGATGATTGTACTCCCTTTTTTAAAAAAATCCCAAAAAGAATATTAAGAGCTATTGAGCTTTTGCTAAAGCATTGTCTATCAAGTTTTATTATGAATAATCTAGAAAGACAGGCTGTATAAAAACAAAACAGAAAAAACCCTACTGAATTCAGAAATAAATTCTCACAATTTCCTGAAATGGATTAATTGTAGTACTCGCATTACAGGTTGTCCTCGGGTGAGCCTAACATTTCCATTGCTAAGCGAGATGTTTGTTAACTGAGTTTTCCTCCATTTTAAGACATTTCTTGTCACAGTTGTTAAACAAATCACTGCAGTTGTTATTAGTAAAACTGCAATTGTTAAGTGAATCTGGCTTCTGCATTGTGTTTGCTTGTCACAAAGTCTCAAAAGATGATCACATGACTTTGGGATATTGCAATCATCATAAATATCAGCCAATTGCCAAACATCCAAATTTTGATCAAGGGACAAAATTGGGGATGCTGCAACGGTCATAAAGTGTGAAAAATGATTGTAAGTCAGTTTTTTCAATGCCATTGTAAATTTGCTCACTAAACAAATGGTTGTAAGTCGAGAGTTACCTGTACTCACTGCGGTTACTAGGAATAGTCTCTTACCTGCTATAAACAACCCAAAATGTTGACCATATTATTTCTCCTAATACTATTGCTTATGTGAGTCTGCACCCATAATTGCATTTTCCCTCTAATATATCTAATCTTCAAAACATTACAAAACAATATAATGGGGCTTCAAGGTTACTGGAAGCAAAATGAAATGGGAGGGATACCCATCAGATATCACCAAGGTAAATGGGAGGAATTGCTGTTATTGCTCTGGGATCTAACTGAAACGAACTTGTTATAATCTGAATGGTGTCTTGACAAATGCATTTTCTTTTTTGTGTTACAATTTGAATTGTATTATGTAGTAACATAGTGATCTTTACTTATTTTATTTAGGTACAGTCATTATTGTTGTGGGCTCAGTTATTCTGCATCTTGATTCCTTTTGGGCTGTCCATATTTTTACAATACCTACATTATCCATGTTTCATTGGCATCACACATGAGAAAAATAATAATAATGTGCATACCTGTTTGGCTTCTAAGGGGTTTTTCTCAGGTGTCCGAATTTTACTGATTTCAGGTCCAGCACCAGGCTCATTTTTGCCTACATAATATAGAAACCTCATATAAAATTCACTTTTAATATTCAACTTAAATTATACCCACCATAATCACAGTTGAAAGTTATTAAGCCTTACAATCTTACTTTGATGATCACATTAAAAATATTGTTTAAAATTTAAGGCAAAAAAACCAAATATTAGATGGTGAAGGAAAAGAAAATATTTTTATGATATTACTTTAATAATTTTTTTACTTAATTTAAATAATTATTTTAGTAATAATATTTTCAGCTTCTACTAATAATTCCACATTGATAATCATCTGAACTACCTTAAAATTACTGTATAAAACAAGAATACCTATGCATGAGATAGTATACAGGTGAAAAATAGTGCAGGAAACCAATTTAGGGTAACAAGTTAATAAAAAAGTAAAAGAGTAAATATGAATCTAAAAAACACATTTGTCTATCAGCTGTGATCAACAATAAAAGGAACATTACAAATTAGAAGCAGGAATTTATTGTTGTTCTCAGATATATCCATATAAATAATATTCACTTTTTACAGTTACCGAGAGCTTTTTAAAGAACAATATTTGCTCAATGGGAGTTTAGCTGTGATCTTTTGGTTACTTATAAACTAAGAAACTATGGGAAAAACCCAGAGAATGAAGCCATGATTTAAAATTGGTTTCTATGCAATAGCTTCCTGGGAAGTCATTAACATGGCACATCATTCAGTTGTAATATTATAGCTAATTGTGATTAGTGGTATGATCATAAGAAAGGAGTAGAAAATAAGCATTTCATGTCTCAATTTATTACACTGCAATTTGATCAAATACTACTGCTGACTCAAGCCTGCAATGTTCTTTCCTTAGATCAAGTACAGAACATTACTTAACATACTATGAAAGAGATGATCAAATAAGTTTAATCTACTTCCTGCTCCTGAACTACCTGACTGAAGATGACCAAAGCAGTTTTGGGTAATTACCAATTACTAATTTATAATCTATTCTTAGATAATCCAAAGGAGTGCAAAGTCATTTGGGTCTTGTTATCTACATAAAACAGGAAAATATAGCTCCAGATTTAAATCTTGAATTTAGGAAGGTAACTAAAAAATCATCAATGATGATCCTAATCTATCATGAAGCAAAGACAGTACAATATGAACTGGATACTTCATTAGATTCACTACTCAGATATTTTCTGACCATCATCTTGAAGTTAAATGTCTTTATTCATTTCCTAGTTATCTCCATAGAAAACTATGGAATGATAAAAGCAGAAACATTCCCCAGCAGATAAAGATAAATTTAAAATGCTGCCAGAATAGAAAGGTATAATTTGTCTGGCTTACTCATAAAAGGGTATTTTAAAACATAACCTCTGAAATAATAAGCAACTATGAAAATTTCATACAAATGACATTTGTTTCTTACTCTTCAATCAGCATACATTATGTGATATTGATAATGAATGATGATATATTCATTCATCTTCAAAATGTCAGACTAAGAGAGAATTATCTTCAGAAATGAATGTATTTGTGCAATATGTTATAGAACATGGAAAAGTTCAGCAGTGAATGAGTATGAAAATATTTTGCTTTACTTAATTCCATATTAAAACTTGCAAATTTAAGGTAATTCTTTCAGCCCTTCTTTTAAAGGAATAAGAAACTATACAGGTATTTTATGATACTTGACTTATGACCACAATTGAGCCCCAAATTGTTGTTGCTAAGTGAAACATTTGTTAAATGAATTTTCCCCTATTTTACAACCTTTCTTGCCACAGCTAAGTGATTCACTACAGCTGTTAAGTTAGTAACATGGTTGTTAAGTAAATCTGGCTTCCTCGTTGATTTAACTTGTCAGAAGATTGCAAAAAGTGATCACATGATCCCTGGACACTGCAACCATCATAAACATGAGTCAGTTGCCAAACATCTGAATTTTGATCACATGACCATGAGGATGCTGCAACAGTCATAAGTGTGAAAAATAGTCATCAGTCACTTTTCAGGGATGTTGTAACTTTGAATGGTGAATAAATGAATCCTTGTAAATAGAGGACTACTAATTTTCAATTGCATACTTGCAAGAACCACAGGCATGGCATGCACATTCTGTGCTTTTCTATCAAAATGTCTATACTGAGACTGAGGTTGAGTGGCTGATCAGATAACTACAACATACCAAAGAAAATATATTATGTAAACACAAATAAACTTCAACAGACCAATTCTGACATGATTATATCCCTTCTGACCAAGACAATAAGGTAATGAGCTGTAAACCCCTCAGAAATTGCTGTAAAGCACTATGAAGTTATATATAAGCTATTGCTATTGTTAAATAACCTCATATCAAACTGTTGCCCAAAGACTTCAGAATGCCTTTAATAGGAAACTTTAAAAGCTGCTGTTCCTAAACTCAGTCCAGACCTCACACAAGCATGTGTGAGGCCTAACACTCACCTTGTTTTTCCAAATGACAAATCTCATATAATCATCTGAAAAAGTCTCTCATTAGAAGTGCAGTCCAAACTATCTGATGTAGAGATGTAAATTAGAAGTTTGCCCTACATCTTCTCAAAATAGGCACAGGACCTAATATATTATAGTTTTCTAACAGAACAAAGTTAACACAAATATCAAACCATCCAAAATTCAGGTTTGTTTGTTTGTTTGTTTTTTAAAAATCCCACGACATACTTGCTGATTTTCATTGTTCCATGTTTTTTATTAGAATTTACTCAGACAGAATTTTTAACCTTGATAGGTTAGATTAGGGCAGGACTCTTAAAATTTGGGTCAATAAAAAATTATGGTCCCTTTTTGGTCAAATGAATGGGTAATGTTGCATCTACCAAGAGGAAATATAATTAGCGTAGTAACTGATGTGGAGATCTGGGACAGTTCTGTTGTATAGCTAGGCTTTGGGCCTAGGATTAGCACTGCCTGAGAAAAAGCTGGTTCAGACTACAGAACCTGGATTAACATAACCTTTTTAAAAGAACACTTAATTGGCAATTGCTTCAAGCCAATTTCTGTGAAGAAAAGTCAATACGTGTTTTCCCCCTGTTGTTAAATCAATTTGAGCATTTAGGAATTCTATCTGTCCAAAGGCTAATTTCTTGGCTATCCCTTGGAATAGCTAAAAACAACTACATTTATGTAAAATGATAAACATAGCTTATTGCAGCAGGAATCATCATAGCTGCCATCCCTCTATTCTTCTTGCTGGGGTTACCCAGATTTTGAAGTTCTCCTTTATGTTTTTCATTAACTCAACCAGCTAGAGTTAACCTTAGCTGTAGCTTATTTGAAACAAGGCAACAACTCACCATATATTGTGCTTTTAGTTAAGATTAACTGTCCATCTTTGGCTCAGATAACGTGAGCTAAGTTTTACCAAAAACGGCAAAACACTTCTAAATTCCTCACTGTGAGGGCCAAAAACTCAAGATACCTTGGGTCCTATTTATAAAGGACCAAATGCAGCCATTAAATAACTGAAGACAGGCAGGTTGTAGCACAACATATTTCTCAGGATAAAAGTCAGAGAATGTTTAAAAGACAAAAGCTCCTCAAAGTCTTTTCTTCAAGGGTTTTCTTTTCCTTTTTGCTGTGACTAATTATCTTTCATTCAATAATGAATTCACACTGTAATTTTCTACCAACCAGAACAGCTAGCTTTAATGTTTAATTGCTCGTCTTCTTTCTTAATGACACATTAAGTTAATACATGATTGAATTTGGCTTTTGTGAAAATAGGTTATTTTATAATAAATTGAAAGTATCAGCACCTTTTATAGGCAAGTCCAATCATCCTATTTTTCTTCGGAGACAGAACATTATGTTAGGTGAATTTCACAACATTTTCTTTATCCTCTTTCAGTTACATTATTAAAAGTTCTAGAAACTGGACTTCTAGCATGTTCTATGCTCTCCCACTTCTCAAGGTTTTAACAGAAATTAAGGATGGGGTGCCATATTTGTTTCTGGAATTACCCAAACCTTCATGAATATAATAAGTAGGTTTCTTTCAGGGCTATATCCGTGAACTAGTTTGCACCCAATTAACTTTTGAAGGACATCATCATCTGGCATAGTAAGGTGACAGCTCATACATCTACAATATTGGGAAATTCATCTTGGCACTCAATACTGTACACAGTAATTACTCTGCTTTTCAAGCAGTTAATGAAGCAGATTTTGAACAGCACAGCTTTAAGGAAAGTCACTCAAACAGCACAAATGAAATCAGAGCAATTTCAGTGTTGATACAGTCGTCAGTCCTTCAGTATTAAAAAGCTGCCTTGCTCTGAAATAGATTTTATGCTAATGAGATTATGCTTATTCTATGCTTATTGTTTCCTAATGGATCTGTCGGATTTGTTTTCCAATTTCAGCTGAAACCTGCTGATTGAAATGTAATAAAGCTACAAGCATAAGCATAGAGTCCAATTTCTCATTTTTATTTAAGGTAATTTATATATTTTTCACATCAACGCATTATCTACTATAATAGGGATAGTGGTGGATATATAGGAGCTTCTGATGCCCCAAAGATTGTAATAGAAAAATCCATTCTGTTCTCTTAAAATACCAGAGAATATTCTGCATTCACTTATTGCTCACTTGATGTGCTTTCCAACAAGAAAAAGACGGCATTTGTTTCTGGAGAACTCTGAAATATCCATATGATATTGCAGTTTCTAGGATTTTTGTCTGGTAAACTATTCTTTCTTCTTCCCAAAAAACCCAGTTTAATATTTCCTAGAAGAATAGCAGCATATTATAACCACTGCACTCCTCCATGAAGGAAATAACAATGTAAAATCCAAGCAGCAATGAGAAACATAATGAAGGAACAAAAGAGGAGAATCACTGTTTAAAGCAAGTAACCTTCAACTAGAACACTGAGGTAGTTTGGTCTACCAATAACTGATAAACTGAGAAGAGTCAAAGAGACAGTCTGAGAAATCAGTCATTAGGTAGAGTTGAGTGTCTCCAAAAAAAGAAAGACAGGACATTTACAAAAAAACAAAAACAAAACCCCACATATGATTTGAAATATCTGGCTTGTTACATCTGCCATCTTTTATATTTATCTTTTATTGACTTTATTATAATTTCTTTGATTGTTGTAAGGCAGAATCATTGAGTTAAGTGGCATACAATTTTAATAAATTATTACTGCTGTTTTTTGTCTGAGTTGCACTTCTGCCATATGAATCATTCTCTCTTATGAATAAGGCCAATTTTAGCATGTTTTGGAAAATATGCCAATAGATCATCAAAAATCCAATTTTACTCCAAGCATACCCCTACCATGTAATGAATTTTCTTCTAGAGGTTATTCTACCAACCAATAAACTTATTAACCACATCCCACTGACTAGGTAGTAAATGAAATATAATGATTATATATTCCTTATAAAAAAGCCAGTTTTTACAAACACATTTCTCAGTATCATTTAGAACACACATATCAATGTTAGGTTTTAACTTAAAACAAAACACCACACTTTATTCTCTTAAGAAAAAGAGAGACAGTGAACTCACTGTTTCGATTCAGTTCAAGCTGTTCTTTCTCTGAATGATGAAGCTGCTGTTGTCCTATACTAACTGGTGAATGATGTCCAAGACCATAGGGAATGGGGGACCCACGTCCATGTGCTTGTAAAAGATTCACATTATATGCCATGGCTGTTTGATGAGTAATGATTCGAGGATCAACTGCAAATCTACTCTGATACCCTGTCCATGGTACCTTTGCAATAAAGATATAAAACATAGTATCATTTACAATTTTTAATCTGAACAATAAAAAGACATCTAGAGTACCAATGAAATTAGAATGTTTATGCAGTTTTCTCTAAACAAGTAAATTACTCAACAAGAGGAACCAGATATTTTGAGTAAGAATCAGTTTCAAACTGAAGAGATCTTTGGGAATCAAGTTGTGAGAATAAAGACCAGACACATAGTAGAAATATACAAATAATATTGAATATAACACAGAAGACTCAATTATGGGACACAACCTAAAATCCCTCAGATAAATTGTGACAGGACAGCAGAAAGACCCTAGACTGGAAAAAGAACATGAACTGTTTATATCAACATGCAAATTCAGAATGGAAAAATGTTTTTTTTTAAATGGAAATATAGATATTTTATTATTGTTTTTTTGCAAAAGAAATGAATAAAAAGGAAAAGGAAGAAAAAATATAAATGTTAACAATGAAAATGTTATGTTTTTATAGCTTTGATGACTCAATTCTATGACAGCTTCCTGAGTTAAAAACTGAAGTCTGAAGATAAATCAAATATTATGGACTCCAAAAGATCCTTGACATTCAATCTTTTCTACTGATGATAACAGTCACTTTTTTTTAAGTTGCCACTGCTTTCGTTGTGTAGTTTATGTGACTATGATAAAGATTTCATTTTAGTAACTGCAAATCTTTTTGACTGAAATCTATTTATCTTTCAGAGAAACAATTCACCTTTTGAAGACTAGAAAAAGTACCGCTGTTGAACTATTCTTATTTTCCTGTTAAAAAATAAGTAAACTACAGTGGATCCTGAAGAAGCCCAAAACAAATGCCAATAGATTTAGTGTAGACTGCATAAAAATGTTGCCCCTTTTTATTAAATGAACCACTATGCTAATTAGTGTTTGAAACCAACTGTAAGTATGAGTAAAAAAGAAAAGAAAACTGCCTGCCAAAGATCAAATGATGGTTAACTTTCGCATGAGAACAAAGGAGAAATTCATGCAAAAGAAATATTTGAATTCAAAGCATGGTATCAGCTAGGTCATACTCTACTACATTCTCCTTGCAAATACAGGAGAGGCGAGGAGAATCTGGAAGAAATATTGCAGAGGCTGTTTGTAAGCTATAAGAAATAGTTACAAAACACTAGTCCTAGTCTTCTTCTGAGGTCTTCCACTATGCTTAACCCTATCCTTATAAAATGGGCACGCTGCCACAACCCCTTAACCACCGGTATGCTTAAAATTGATTAAAAATATCCTGATTCCTCTTCTTTAAGAAATGCTATATATAATATGGCTTTCCAGTTCAGGAAATGACAAAAAAGTACTTCCTCATCACAAAAAGTTACCTCCTTCCATTTTATCATCCAGCCATGTGTGAATTTTTGTACAGAACTTTTTCATGTTTGCATTTTGAATTCTTTAATATATATTCATTTTTTTCAGGCACATTTTGAAATATTTCAAGACAGTATAGTCTTCTAAATTTAAAAAAAAATATTTTAAGGTACTGATATATCAAATAAGTACATTTGCCATGAATGAAAACATGAATGAAAACATGGCATGCTTTGGCAGGTTGGAATTTGAGCACACAAAGTTCATTGGGCATTATCTGGATTGTTATACCTCAAACACTTAAGTAGTTGGAAGACTTATTTTAGTGGCCTTTTTATTTTATTAGCATATAGCTCTTCTATGAAAGCAAAATAGTATTTGTCAAACTTTCTTTGAGTAAGTGGGGGATGGAGGGGGTTGCTTCATGAACACCACAATGAATACTTACAGGTAAAGGCACAGACATGACCATATTTCCTCCGTAAACAGCAGGTACGTAAAGAATGCTTGTCCCAGTGTGAGGATCTATCCGCTGTACAGGACTAGGAGACTTCCCCAAGTTAGGATGAGGCCCAGGAGGAGGAGGGGGTGGCGGTGGTGGGGTATAAGCTCTGACAGGATTTCCAATTAAGACAGAAGCAGTTGGCTGAACTACATAAAAATATGAATGTGAAAGTTACGAGCATTCACTTTCACCTCAGCCTTCAAAAGACATTTATTTATTTATTTATTTATTTATTTATTTATTTATTTATTTATTTATTTATTTATTTATTTATTTATTTATTCATTCATTCATTCATTCATTCATTCATTCATTCATTCATTCATTCATTTCATTTATTTCACAGCAGCTGTGGCCAGGAACATATGACACTCTGACCGATTCATTGAGTGCATCAATTACACACAGTCTTCTTTGATAGACCCTACAGGTCTGGTGCCTCTGCTGTTGTCAGACAGCTACCAATCTCATTGGCACCAAACCTGTATAGAACTTTGCAGTCTAGGATTCTCTGTTGTATATTTAGGCCAACTAGCCCTTGAGAAGGGCAAATTAATTGTAGAAGAAATAACTAGGACATTGATCACCAAAATGCTATTAGCAGTGCTCTTGAATTCTATTCTCAAAATGTCTGTAGAGATTCTCAGTCATCCAGATCAGGGTTGTCCCAAAGGTACTTTTTTCAGGAGGAAACTGGGCTTTCTTGTTTTTTCTTTTGAAGACATTACACTTCTCATCCAAGAAGCTTCTTCAGCTCTATTCTCAAATGTTAGATAGCACTACTGCAGGATATCTATACAATCTAAGCCTAAGCAAATACAAAAGAGCCTGCTTTGATGCCCTCCCTTCAGTACAGCTGGTGGGAAGGTTTCATGGGGGACTTCTTATTTACAGAAACTTTGCCCTTGTGGATTCAGAGAGGTAGAATCTATTGCCCCTGTCCTCATACAGTGTCATCTTTATGATGCCTCAAGACATACTTTATCTCCCCAATTATCTCTAAATTTGGGGATCCATTCTGATAACTTTTATGTTCATTACTTTTTAAGTGATGCTAACTTTGCATTCACATGCCAAGTGGGCAAACATCTTCATTATGTCTAACTAATTATGTCTAACTAATGTCTAACTAATCTATGGTTTTATGATTATGTTTCTTTTTCCCCCATAATAATGAACTGCTGTATCAAATTATTTCTCTTTTCCTACTGTAAAGACTGATCAAAAGCCACTGTAAAGATATTTATCTATTGTCTATGTTCAGAATTCTCTTGAACTTTGGATCAAATCAAGACTATATGTTTTAAAATACTTTATTTCCCAAAATCAGAGGAGCTCCTAAATTTAAATAGTATAGGATCACTCTTGTGATTCCTTCCCAGACTCCAAACAGGGCTATGCATTCTGATAGCCTATGATTTTTACCTAGAAAACATTTAGTTTCATTGCAAAAACAAGCTTATTTCACATTTTCTAAAAAAAAAAAAAAACAACAACAACCCCACCATCCTCTTCCAAATACTTACCAATTCCATCAGTGTGAAAATGGTCACTATGGTTATGATGATGGCTTTTTACCTATAAAAAGATATTGGCTAGGAGTTAAATTATTCTACCTTTAAAGTTGATATAAACATCAAAGACAGTTAAGGAAGTTTTCAGAACTACCAAAATTATAGAATGCATGCCTATATATTTCCAGAAAATCACAGAAGATAATAATATTGTGTTCAGTGACCAAAAGATATTCCTGTCGTGCGGGACAGGGGGACGTTTGTGAGCCTTCACAAATCGTTATTTCTCTGCCTCAGAATCAGGTTTACATTACATGAATTGCAATGCTATACAAATGTTGTATTTGCTTAATTACATAAGATGTTGCAATGCAATACAATTGCACACTATGTTCGAATACTTGTAAGTTAATACTGGCCCTCTGATTAATGGGACCATTGGGAATATTAAATGGAGAGGAAGGGATCTTGTACAGCGCCATGCAGAAACAAGGTGGCATAAATAAAAGGGGATAAATAAAAAGCAAATAAAAACCCCCAATTCTTACAATAATTTTAGACATGCAGTAGAAAATACCATATGATCAATTTCAGAGAACAGCAGGGAACAAACTTAACCTAATCCTTGTAATAATACATGGAAGAACTATATAATTGAACAGTTGCACTGAAAATATTATCCTTGTTATATTGGTTATTTTTACAATTCTGAGTGTTTTACACTCTACAGCTGAAAGTGTACACACAGCAAATCAACTTTGATTACATAATACTCTTTGTAAATTAGGTTTTCTACTGGTATTTGGTCCAGCGCCTCAACCAATACACCAATCTGGCATATAGAAAATTGAAAAAAGAAAACGAAGTCTGTCTGTCTGCCTGTCTATCTAATCATCTTCTCTTGAGCAAATCAAAAAGCATTCACAAAATTTGTTGTTCTAATTTTTTTAAAAGAGCAGGTTGCAAGTACACCAATCCTTCTTGGGTTGATTCAAAAAATATGAAATTTTGGGCGAAGAATAGCCTTTGCCAAAGGATAACTGTTAGAATATCACTGTCAAGATCCTGTTTTAAACAGTCAATGTCTATGGCACTGCCATCAGCAGACTTCTCCTCCCACTTTTGTAAGAGGAATAAATATTTTGCAAGAAAGGAAAAGTCCTATGGAACTTGGAAATTGGAAACTAATAATGGTAGATTCAGAGTAGAAGTCAGAATCAGATACTGGCTTCTGCTGTGAATCTACCAGTATTAGTTTCTATTTTTCCAAGTTCTATAGAACTTCTACTTCTTTCCTGCAAAGTGCTACGTATAACATTGGAGAAAGATATTTGAATCGGCCCCTAGAAATGTAAGCATGTTTCCCACAAAATCAAGACAACCTTCTGACTAAAAAAGAGGCAGCTAACTAAAGCTCTGGCTTCTTAACCCAGACAATAATGCTAATCACAAAACCACTGGAGTAGGCCAGGGATGTCAAACTCGCATCATCCCAGCGTTGTCATGACTTTTTCCCCCTTCGCTAAACCGGGTGTTGGTGTGGACAGCGAGTGACACATCCAGCCCGTGGGCCGTGAGTTTGACACTCCTGGAGTAGGCAAACAGAAGATGCAGCAGATAACTTGTACTAATTTCAAGATGAAGTAAGCTCCACCAGCCTCATGATGGCAAAGCTCCCAACTATACAATCTAGAATGGAAGGGCCTTCAGAGGAGCAAAGTGCAATACAGTAATATAGAAGAAAAAATATACAGTGGAAAAAGAAAACAGAAAAATATAGTGAGAAATATCAAGGCAGGGGTAAGCAGCTATGGCCCCTTTATGACCTGTGGACTTCAACTCCCAGAATTCACTGAATTTACAGATTGTAAAGAAGTTGATCCAAGGTGACAACTAACTGGCTAACTTGTTTATGTCAAAACACTATTTCACTCTGGCCAGTTACAGTTTCATCTGAAGCAGTTACAGTTCTCTTTTCCAAAGTTCAGTAGAAGGCATGGCCACTGTAAGCTGCCTACTTGTACTAGGACATCTTGCACTCTTTCTCCAAAGATCCATTGTTTCTTACTAACAGAAACCTAGTTAGCCATCTACAAGGTTTACCATACAGCTCTAACAAGAAGACAAGAGAAAACCAAAAGATGGTGATTTTTCTCAATGCCTATTTTTCCATATGCTGTCGAGCACCAAGTTTTAAAACTCACTGATGCTTAAGAACATTACTTCCTCAGGCGAAAGGTCTATGTTGTTTGCCAGCAGTCTGAACACATTAATCAGTCTGTTTAAAAAGCCTGAATAAATATTGACCTATGAATAACAAGGATGAAAAAGAATGACAAACTGGTTCACTAGTTACTCTCTAAAGATAAGAGTCTCCAAAATGCACTGCAAAAGAAAAATTACATTTTAAAACGCTGGGGGCTATTACAGCTTCTTAGCATATTTAGGGTTAGATAAATGTTTTCTTAACTTTCTACAAGAGCTATCACTATTGATTACAATAATTCATACACACATACATACACACTCCTCAATAGAATATGGCACTTTAAAGGAGTTTTAGCTATTGTTTTTATCTCCAACCCCACCAAACCAAGTTTTTGACATTCATTTAGTTTGCTCGTAAGTACTAGGAAAGTTTATTTATGGAAATTCCCAGCTTTCTGTCGAAATGAACATAAGAGGTAGTTTACATCATAAACAAATAAATAAATAAATAAATACAACTAGTTAAAAATTTTTCAACAGTATCACTTTTACAGATATTCCTCAGGTTTCCTTGTTCAGCAACAGATCAAATTTATGATGGCTCTGAACAATGGCAATTTCCGAATAGTTTGTAAAGTTGCGATTGTCACATCCCTGCGTTCACATGACTGCAATCTAAGCGCTTAGGTGCTTGGCTCAAAATTACATCACAGTAAGCCATGGTCATACAAACTCGAGTTGCAATCTTCCCAGCCTTCTTCCCATTAGCAAAGTTAATAAGGAAGCTGGCAGGGAAGATCATAAGTCACCAGCTATAATCATAAGTTGCTCCTACTGTTTTTCTCCCAAAGATCCCCACCCTGGAGTATGAGATCCCAGGGATCTGGTGTTCGATAGCACTTGATGTGGCCCCTGCTGGCTCACGCACACTCCATAGCATTCATTCATAGCCCCTGCTGGCTCATTCACACTCTGTGGTGCTAGCTTGCAGCACTCACCTACCTGCCTACGTATCTCACCTGCTGGCCTCTACTTACACTCACTCTCAATATGACTGTATAATTTTAAGGAGAAAAAAAAAGAAAGACAATTTATAGATATTGTGTTTTCTCAGACATTCTACCAGCTCTGGCATGAATATAATGATCTCTTTCGAACACATATTGTCTTCCTGGACCCAAAAAATTGCTGCTTAAGAAAAGCTCTCTTAATATATGTAAAACTGTGTTATCTTTTCAGCCTAGTATTTTTCCCATTCTATGTTTTTAGGAGGAAGCACAACAGCTAATATGCTTTTCTGATATTTCTTAGCAATTCTTTCAACCTTTTCATCATTTTCTCAGAGGTTACCTTTGGTGGTGATTGCTGTGGTTTATTGGTGTTTGATGAATGCTGCTGTCGCAGAGCCCGTGGAATAAACTCAGGAGCCAGCGGATTCAATACATAGGTTTTCTTTAATTCCAGAGCTTCCAATTGAGCCTTGATTTGATCAAATGTGATACCGTGAAGACTTTCATTATCATGACACAGGGCAATAAATCTTTCCCAAAATTTCCTACAAGCCAACACAAGAACAACACAACAATGTTTGTTTTTCTAGATTAAAATTTAAAAAATTTAAAGTAAATCTTGAACCCAATCCCTTTGTTTTCAATACTATTTAATTAGGAGACATCATTTGAAACCTTCTAAAACTATTTAGCATTAACGTTTGAGCAATAGCAAAATTTATTAGCCAAGTTCTTCACATACAAACATCTGTCTTAGTGTTAGAATGTCTGCAAAGTGCCTTTTTTGTTTTTAAAGCACTCAGGTGGATTGTTCACACAGGGCGCATTTACAATGTGGCTGCAAGAAAAATGAATCAAATCCTGCCAGCTCCTATAGGTAACATGCTGTTGAATTTAAAATAAAAGATGGCCACAGCTCTGTCTGATACAGCTGCAATTTTACAAATATGTATTGTAGCCATATTTCAAAAGGTCTTGATAGTTATTGCAATATATTCTTGACTCACTTTAACAACCTTCAAATTACATTTACATTTCACATTATCAATGAAAATGTCGCATATTTCTGTAGACTTGATGAACTGTTTTAAAGTAAGACAATGCCAATAGTTCTCAAAATGTTGAAAGAACAAAGAATTTTACAATCACGCTGTTGCTTCGAAGAGCTGTGAAAAACCTGCATCTTTAACCAGTAGGCCTCTGGGGAGAGACAGTGAGATCTCTTGCTTTGTTGAGTTTGCTATCTTTTTTTTTTTTTTAAAACAAGTTTTATTAATTTTTAAAACACACAAATTATCATTATTCATTACATGTTTAAACCTTTTTCCCTTGTAAATTTAACAAGTCAGATAAATTATGATTCTATTTTAAACCATTTCCATATAATATACCAAAACCTCTTATTCAATTTCTCTTTACTTCTCTTTACTCTTATTCAATATCATTATTATTATTTCATCTGTTTCTTTCTGACTTAGTTACCATTATTCTCATTCTATATTTCTACAAGTTTTTACCAATTCTCCCCCAAAAAGACATATACACACAACACACAAAACATAAAAAAATCTTTTGGAAAGTAACTTGGACCCAGGTGTCTCTCTCTTCATGGACTTCAATTATATTCATGCTCATCTTACATATCATTACTTATTTTATTTACCATTCTAAGCCTTCTATATTAACTTCTCCACATATTTCACACTTCTTAATTCTACCTTAATTAATCATCTTAGTTTAAATCATTATATTTGTATCTTTTGTCCATTTTTTATCATCCCTTTGTCTCATCCCTTATGAAAAAAAAGAAAATCAGTTTCTCCTGAAATCATTAATCAGAGTATGATGCCTTTCTATCTCCCCCTAAGTTAATCAAATTAATCTTTAAAATAATATCTAATACCCAATCAGATTTTGCTTGGTACATTCTATCTAACTAATACATCCAACACAATTAAGTGCATAATTAGAGCATAAATCCAAATATTAAAAAGAAATACTATAATAAAAATTTCATAATAACATCAATACCATAATTTTATTAAACTCTTTAATTAAAACAATATTCTAAACCCCTCCTATTATTAAGTTTTAAAACCAATCATTTTTAAACATTTTAACATTTTAATCTCTTATCAACTCTTAAACCATTGCAATACTACCATCTCATCTTATGTACCTTGCAAAATCTTTTTACTTTATCCATTATCCATAAAAATTCCTTTTTTCCATTTAATTTCAAACGTTGTAGCTTTTTCTCCACCTTTTCCCTTTCTTTCTTTTCCCAACAAACCTTTCTACCCCCCTTCTTCTAGCCTCTGCCTTACCGGCTTCCCTTCTCTGTCGTATTTCTTTTCCCCTTTGTTTACAATCATCATATTGGTTTTGCACTTTATTTTTCCCTTTCTTAAATGTTTTTTAGATCTTAAGTCCTTAAATCCTTTAGTTTTCTTCTTTTCTCTTCTTTTCTTTTCTTTCTCTCTTCTTTTTTCTGGATCAAATTCTGAGATTCATTAAAGATGGCTCCTTCCTTTCTTTCTTGTTCCTCTGCTGTCTTCATCTGTTGTAATTTTTGTTGATAATTAGTAAGCGCCATTTCTAAGAAAAGGAAAGCTTCTTCCACACCATTTCTTAGTTCCTCAACAGAAAGAGCCATTATAAATCTTTTCTTTTCTTTTCTCCTTCTTTCTTCTTACAACAACCAGAATATTCAAAAGAAAATAAAAAAGATAAAACAGTCCCAAAGTTATCAATCAGTCCAAACCAAGGCAGAGTTCTCACTTTCTCCTTCTGGGGTGATATCAATCAAAGAGAAAGAAAGTCCAAATCTGTTTAAAGTCTTGTTACAATATATTCTAGTCTTCAAATCCTTAAGGCATCTGCTCCAACAAATCTTAGCATACAAATATTTTCTTTTTAATCCTCTCTCTTCCCACTCATCGCTTAAAACCAATTTCCACCTAAAAATAGGTTTCTTAATATCCAGTTATTTATTCCGTAGGAAAAGAGGGAAAGCTATCCTTTCAGCACCTTCAAGCAGCCGCTTTTTTTCCTCTTCTGGCAGGTATTATTCAGAAAGTCATACTTTTCAGGAATTTTATTAAATATGTCTTAGAGTCCTAGGAGCCAAGAAAAACTTTCTCCTCTCAATCACTTTCTCCACTTCCTCCTGCGCATTCTTACCCGGCTGCCAGCTTCTTTGTGGCGGCCATTACGGACCGCCGCTGCACCGTCCTGGGAAAAGGGGTTCTGCCGGCCAGGGGGGGTCTGCAGCACCCCAAACCCTTCTCCGGATCCCCTACCTTCAGCTGCCCCTACAGGGCAGCCTAGCTCCATACCCGGCTGGGTCGGAGCCCCAAAACGGCTAGCGCGGCAGGGATCGCGCAGCTTCGCAAATCCCTGCCGCCTCATGGCTTCGACAAACCGGAAGTCCCAGTTTGCTATCTTTTATCTTTATCTTTTATTGATTTTATTGTCATGTCGTTCTACTTCTATTAGCAGGTCTTTGCATTGTGTGGTTTTCTCCAGTTCTTTCTCTTCTCTTCTGCTGTCCCCCAGGTATTGCATTTTTTAAAAAATTTTAATTTTATATTTTCTTTCTCATCAACAATTAAGTTTTGTGGCAGATATTATTTCTGCTGAGACAAGAAGTAGGAAGGATGAAGCTGGCAAGGTTGAAAATGAAGTATCTAAGATTAACCAAGAACATTATTTATAAAAAAAACAAAAAACAACCGTGCAGGTGCCTTCACCCTCACCCAAAAGGCCACTATTGTGTAAAGATGGAAGAAAGAAATGTGGGGTTTAGACCATGAAGTTGCCATACAAGTATTAAACATCTACTTTCGATATTATTTTCATCATAAAACCTTTCTTTCACATTTGCAGTAAAAACAACTTATTTCTCTGAGTCTTCTCCTTGAATCTTCCTACTGCTGAGCTCATGCCTATGCTTTTGAATTCCTAGAGAGATGTATTGCTTTACTTAACATGAAATTTGAACAAGAAGCATATATCTAAGCTCTACAACTACTGATTAGAGCTTAGTTTTAACTACACCCAGATTACTCACAGAACACACCCCCGACTGTTAATTTGCTTGCATTCTTTGCAGCAATTTATGATTATCCTGCACATCTGCTTGCTGAGGGACATACCACAAGTACTTTTCCAATGGCTAAATGGCTACGAAAAGGATAACATGAGAGCAAAATTAACAAAGCTCTTGTAATAAATTTCAAGCAGATGGTCCTCCAATCCAGATCAAGATCACCACACTTCTTCTGAACAGTCTTAATATTGAAAGAGCTAACATCCCCAGAATTCTATTATAAGAAATCTTCAGTTCTAGATTCTGTTAATATACTGATAATTGATGGCGAGATTAAACACAAGACATTCATTACAGAGAGTGTGTAGGGAGACATGGATAGTATTTCCTCCTAAAGCTCACTTCTATCTCAAATTGAGAGAGAAAGTCTAAAGTAGGCATGTCCAACTATGGCAACCTTAAAATTTGTGGACTTCAACTCCCAGAATTCCCCAGCCAGCAGGGCTGCAGTGGCTCATGTGGTAACATGCTGGGCCTGCACACTGCTGAGTCGGCAGCTCGGCGGTTCGATTCCCGTGAGTGAATAAACTGCTTAAGGATAAGAAAAGAGCCCCCCCCCCACCGAATGCCTATAGGCATTCAGGTGTCCCGCAGGTAAAGATAACACTGCCCAAAAAAAATCCTTTCACAGAGGCAGGCAGCCACCTCGGTGACCCCTGGCTAACATGTGCCATATGCTAAATAAAATAAATACATTCTAGGAATTGAAATCCACAAGTCTTAAAATTGCCACAGTTGGACACCCCCCCAAAAAAATCTAAAGGGTCCCTAGACCTAGGGGAAGCAGACCAAGAATGAGAATCAATTATTAAAAACACAGTAAGCCTTTCATCGTTATGATTTATTATTTGGTCATACCACATATTGGTTGTACCTGCATCTTCCAATGGAACATAAAGCAATTGGATCGCCCACCACAGCTACTAGGGACTGTGCTCTTGTAATGGCTGTATTAAGAAGTTTGTAATTGGACAGAAAACCATAATCTAAGTCCTCTGTTGAATCTTCCAATAAATGTTCCTTCCGTTTCATCGCTGTTTGCTTGTGTTTGCAAGTGTGCCGGGTTCGTACTGTGCTGAGAAATAACACCCGAAACTGCTTTCCTGAAAAAGGAAGAGTATGGTATACTGTTAGCCTCTCTTCTTTTTTATGCTAGCAACATCACCACATAACTACATGTATTGACTTTTTACATCAATGTCTGGCAAGTGAATAACTATTGTTCACTTGAAAATATTTGTGCTACAATAATTAGAAAATAAATATTCTAGAATAATTACAAATAACAAGAACATTATTTGCTTTGATATTAATATTAATTATGCTTAATCATTGACATCTTCAGCGTTGTTAATTTCTTTTGCATTAAAAGCATTCATGCAGTGTGCCATATTTTACATATATACACAGTGTGTGTGTGTGTGTGTGTATGTATATATATGGATGGATGGATGGATGGATGGATGGATGGATGGATGGATAGATAGATAGATAGATAGATAGATAGATAGATAGATAGATAGATAGATAGATAGATAGATAGATAGATAGATATAGTACTATACAGTCATATACTGTACATATTTAAATGACATCTGTTTGGAACTTTTGCTTTAATTTTACTACTGTAGTTTACCAACGTTAGATGTACCGGTGGAGGTAATTTTCTATTTGCTCATATCCTTACAAATGGAAGATAACAGAGATTAAATTTACAAAGTAGAGTAGAAATGGGGAATTGCTGAGAAAATCAAGTGGCTTAAAGCAAACCTGAGACAAAAAAGCTAACTAAATAAGGGAATGGGAAATAAATGATAGGTGGGAGACAAGCAGGTATCTTAATCAGGTTGAAAAAAGGGTATGTACATGCGTGTTATATTCTTGGGTGAAATGTATGTAAATGAAGTTTGAATCTTCTTAGCATTAAGCATTCTTAATTTTTTTTCATAGATTCTAAGAACCATTAAAAACTAGATTCTTTTAGAACCATCAAAGGAAGAAAAACAGGAAGAAAATGCAACTTTCCTAGAGAAACAAGAAACAAAAATTAAGACCTTTACTATGATTCATAATCTTAGTAAAATTAAATGTATGGTGTGGTTTATTAGCATAATTGATTTGGTACTTTTTATAACCTGCTTCCACATAGAATTCTTTTGCAGAGTTCAACTGTAATCCTTTCCAACTTGCTATATTAACTGTTCTAGAACATTTTAACGATCATAGCTATTGCATATTGCTAAGGCCTTGTCTCAAAGGGTATCCCATGGTTTTTTAAAAATAAGGATGCTTAATTCTTAGATTTAAAGTTTTAAAAGTTTTTAAATACCAGTAATATTATAAATTGCTGTTGTACAGCACTTTAATATGATTCCAACTCCCAGCTAGATTCTTTTTTTTTAAATAAGAATTTAATTGATTTTCAAAGACAATACACAAACAAACAAAACATAAAACATGAAACATCTTTTCTGAAAGTTGCTTGATCCCGGGTTACAACTCTTCGTACAGACACAAATTCAAAAATCATATTCATTTTATATACCATTCCATATCTTGTTACCATTTTCAATTTTCTATATAGCTTCTCCCCTCTTTTAACTTTCTTAGTTTTATTTTATTTATCTCATCTCAGTTCAAATCATAATACTTATCATTCTTTGTCTGTTCTATTTCCAGCTATCTATTTGTCTTTTCTCTTTAAACAGAACTTCTCCTGTACACTGATTGGAGTATGACGCCTTTAACTCTTTCCCCTAAATTTATAATACTTAATATAACACATAACTTGTATTGGGATTCTGTTTAGTACATTCTAAAGTTACACAATGTATTTTATAAAACAAAACAAAAAAAAAAACACAAAGGAACAAATTTATGGGTATATGATGTAGTTAAAACAACTATCAATGCCAATAAAGAACTAATCATAAATATTAATATTCATTTATATCTTAAACATTTTACACATTACTTTTCAATTAAATATCATACTTTTATGGGAACACTTATACTTTCCATAGTTATTTCCCTCCCACATCACATATTTTAAATCATTATATCATTGAAATATTCCCATTTCTCCTACTTCAATTGTCTCATTTATTTCGTTGCCTTCTTTTTCTTCACAAAAATTTCGCTAAGTTACACTAAGTATTCTATCCCAATTTTGGTTACATGTTATTTCCAATTTTCTAATATCATTTCTAAATACACATATAAAAACACAATCTTATGTACCTTTACAGAATCCCTTTTTCAATTAAATTTACCCATTGTCTCTAAATGAATTTTGTTTCTTTACATCTTGCTTCCCACCATTGAGGCTTCTCATCCCTTCCTTTCTCCCTTGCTTATTCTTCCTTTTTACCCCTTTGTCTCTCCACCTCCCTTTTCTTCTTCTGCTTTCCCCCTTTCTGTTGTTTTCTAACCTTGTATCCACCTTTCACCTTATTTTTCTCTTTTTTGGTTGTTTTTTTCAAGTCTTAAAGTCCCCTTTTTCTTTTCCTCTTTCTCCTTTCCTTCCCCAAATAGAATCACTTGTTCATCGAAGATGGCTTCTTCTTTATCCCAGTCGTCCTGCTGCGCAGTCAGTTTTTCATAGGTACAAACCGCCATTTCTAGAAATTGAAAAAGAGTGCCCAAAGAATCTTTCCCTTCTTGTTCTTCTTTTTTGTATTTTTGATATTCAATGTTCAGTTCATCCACAAGTGATGCCATTGTAAAGAGAAAAAGTTTTTCCAAAACAACCACCCAAGTGCTTTTAATCAAGAATAATTCCCAAGAGTTCCAAAGTCACCAAACAATCCAAATAAGCTATTTCTTTTAGCACTTTTTCCTTTCTTCCATTTCTTTTTCTGGGGTTGCTGTTTAATCACAAAGTTCCAATTAAGATATATCTTTTAGAAGTCTTATTAATATTTAATAGCTCTTTAGAATTCTAGGCAATCTCCTTCTTATTTTCAAATTCTGCTCCAATTTTTCCCCCTCTCCCTTCCCACTTACAGCAAAAAAGATTTTTCTTTAAATGTTCAGAAATCCATATCCCTTTAGCATTTAATTACCTCCAATGGGGGTTTTCCGATTTCTCTTGGAGTTCTATCGCTGTCACGTTAGGAAGGAGAGTGAAAAGAAAAGAAAAAAAAGCTTTTCCTTTAACTTCCATTCGCCGCTTATCACACTCTGGAAACGATGTATCTTTGGCAAGTTTTAAGTTCCAGGGTACTTTCGCTGTTACTTTGTCCCGGTCAGCAAAAAACACTTTCACTTCTTCACAGCTCCTCCTGCACTTTCTTTTTCCGGCTGAACTCTTCTATGTGGTGGCCATTGCTGACCGCCGCTCAGCTGCCTTCGGAAAAGGGGGTTTAGCTGGCTAGGGAAGAGAGGTGCGATATCTCTCGACCCTGCCAGATCCCCCCTGTCTTCGCCACCTTCTACGGAGGTGGCTTAGCCCCGAAGCCAGGTGGCTCGGGGCACTTGGGCAGTGAGCGCAGGCAAAAACCGCGTACAGTTGTGGATTCCTGCCTGTCCCGAAGCGCTGCAAACCGGAAGCTCTCCCAGCTAGATTCTTATAGTCAAAGGTATGTATTAATTATCAGTGTAGTCACTAAAAGCTGAGCCTGACTTAATAGCATCAAATCAAATCAAATCAAATCAAATCAAATCATGTATTACTTACCCTGAACATTTAACACTCTTTCAACACTGACATCAGACAATCTTTTTTTCCGAAGTTCTGCCCGAATTCGGAACACTTGATCAGCATATGGTGTTACAACACCTATGCTGCCATCGTCCAACTTTCCCCAGGCGACTGGCCACTTCCTCCTTAATTCTTCAACACGTTCAACTACTTCAAATACCTTAAAAGGGGAGAAGCATGCTTATGAAATTGCTAGTTTTGTTGGTATAAGTTTTGCATTATGTTCTTGGATGAAAAGCAATGCAGGTTTTAGCAGAAGCCAGTTTTAACACCAGCATGCGGTAGGTATTACCTAAGTCTTTTCAAAAATATTTATTTAATTGCAGCATCCCCTATTTGACACTGACATGATTTTTATAATCTGTAAGCGTGTCACTTCAATTATTCATATTTTTACTGCATCCATAATTGCCTTACATATGCAATCAAAAAAAAACCCCATACAATCAATAAGGAACAAAACACTACATCTGAGTGGAAACTTTAATGAATATCAATAACTATAATATTATATATATTTCATAACATAATTTTATTTATTCAATTTTTTTTATTTATTTGTTATCGGAAATATTAAATAGCATGCATTATAAAATGAGTTTACTGTTCCGTCAGGGAAATAAATGTATATTTTAAGAAGCAGATAAATTACTTTCTACTTTAAGAACTTGTACAACACAAATGTTAGGATGCAGCAGTGGTTGCAGGTGCTGCAACAGTCATAAGTGTGAAAAACAGTCATAAGTCATTTTTTTCAGTGCTGTTATAATTTTCAATGGTCACTAGACAAACTGTTGTAAGTTGAGGACACCTGTAATTGGATAAAAATGCCAAATCCAGTCTAAATATCTGATTAGCTGTGTGACAAGCTACATAATAACAACAACAGCAGCAACAACAATAATAATAATGGAAAAGTAGATTGATTTTGTCTGATATCAGACAAAAAAGGAATATATTAACTGTTAAGTTCAGCATTGCCAGACTTTCCCTTAGTCTTTTAGTTGAAGTCTTCTCTTCTGATGAAAACCAATTTCAAAATACATAAAACTTTGATTCCAATTTTTGTGTAACCCCCCCCCCCCCAAAAAAAAATCAGGATCATTAAATCAGAGCAAATCATTTTATCACTGGATTGTTTTATCACAAGTTAAACAGCTCCGCTCTGAATGAAGAAAATATTCAGAGCACAGCTATTTAACCTGTGATAACCACAAATTTCTATAATCATCTGTTGTGACTAGTGTGTCATAATGAACAAAAAGAGGCACAAGAAGGAATTGAAAGCACATAAAAGATGTAGACATCCTCAAATATAATTCCTGATGACTTCATCGTGCAGTTTTCTTGACACCACTATATAAGTGGTCCACCCCTCTTTTCTCTCAGGACTTTTCCCGACTTCATAGTCTAGTTCACAGCACATAATCAGGAGTTAAACAAAGGAGAATAGAAAATCAACTGTTTTGTTTCTCTCCTTTTATGGAGAAACCCATTATACCATTTCTCTCAGAACACCTTGAGGGCTAGGAATCCAAGATCATGTGGACCAGGGTTTTATTGTCTCTTTTTCATACTCATAAAAGGAGTAATTTTAATGAAGAGCGAGAGAAGATGTACTGGTACAGATGTTATAGCAGCTCACTAAACGCTTCCCCAGGATTTATTCTGAGAATACAAACTCACTAAATTAAATGGAAATGAGACTTGTTTACTCCTATGGACAAGCTAATATTACACTGGTACAAATATTCTAGGAATATAACAATAAATAATAATAAAGAAGCCAAAGTATTGTATATAAATGTCCTTTCACACTGTCTTATTATGGATGGATATATCTTTTAAAGCCATATAAGAACCTTGGTGAATCAGTTCTATCTACAAATAAAGGAACTACATATGGAATGTCCAGAACCTAAACATTTACTAAGATAATTTAGATCTAATCATTATTTTTTAATTCTCTCTTTCTATAATAATAGTAATGGAAAAAAGGTTTTATTTTTGCCAATATTGCAACAGCTGCAGGAAGGAAACACCTGTCTTTTTCTGGAAGACAGAACACTAAAAATTAAATTCTCAAATAATTTCATAAAAGCATACTTTGAGACATAGCTATTAGCCAAACAGGTTCCATTTTCCATGCTATTCCTTAGATTCACCACTTGGACACTTTCCAAATATGTAGACTTCTGTGAGAAGAACCATTGCTGAATTTCTGAACTTTGTCTACGTATCTGGAGGATGCCCATATTGGGAGGGTTGATATAGCTGCTAAAATGATCTTACAAGAAAGAAATAATCTTTTTTATCTCTTCTTCTCTCTCTCTGTTATTCCTGAATTGCTCTCAGGCATATTTATGGTAAGAGAGCTCATGAGGCAGCTTGCAAAGCAGTTAAAAAACTATAAATAGGAAAACTGGTGCAAATATTAAGGTTGAGAAACACTGCATTAGGCAAGCTGTTCCCAAGACCAGAATTCATTTGGGAGAGAATTAATCCCCTGTTCATTTTGACTTTAAACAGCCTAACACTCCCCATATTTCAAATTGTGAAATTAAGAAGTATTTAAAAAGAGGCTGTTTCAGCTTAAATGAAAGATGGAGAAAGAAATAATTAATGGGTGTGGCATTCTAGAGATAACCTTTTCATGTTTTGATAAAACCGTTCTAACTCACAGACTAGCAACCTGTGGTCCCTGGACTAATTTCATACAATTTTTGGATTAATGTCAAAAGCCTTCTCAAATAAAGAGAAGCCTTCTCAAATATACTGTTTGCAAGGTATTTGACTTTTATATGGAGAAAAAGCCAACCAACCCCTTTTACAACAGAGCCAGCACACCACACCTCCCCACCAGTATTTATAGAGAGACGGCAGCTCCGATCATTCTTTGCTCGCACAAGCACAAAGCCGAAAGCACCAGCTTGAAGATGGCGAGTGGGACCTCGTTGAAACGTCACCAAGATACTCTCAATCTTACACGGGAAAAGACCCGAACACGCCAAAACCTGCATACCCACACCTGTGAAAATCTACGAATATATTTTTGGCAGAATCTCATCTGCCATCCTCAGGCTTGTGTATTGGGTTCTTTTTAATCTTGTGTGATTAAAAAGATTAAAAAGAACCCAATACACAAGCCTGAGGATGGCAGATGAGATTCTCCCGAAACGTCTCTATAATAAAAGCACAAATATTAAGACGTGGGAAAATACCCGAAGAAACCTAAGTACCATACATATAAATACCCATGAAAACATAACATACAATCCATATGTACGTACATACATACATATATATACATATATCAACAGCAATTAATTGAAGTCAAGTCAACTACCTCTGCATTATTGTAAAAAGCAGTGCTGTTCTTTTCTTGCACATCTTCTCCTCGTGCTGTGAAGAATGTCAGAGGATAAAAATCTTTGTGTGCAGGCTGTTTTCCACTGGCCATCAATTTGCCCTCATAGAAAAGCTCAGAAGTATAACTGCAATGGAGAGAAACAAAACAAAAAAGGGAATGTAGAAATATTGTATAAGGGCTGAAGCTGGATAGGCAGGAATCAGCAATATTCAGGCCAAAGAGAACTGTTATGTAAACATTCTGCTTGTTATTGCTTTGACCTGTGAATCAGACATAGTTTTACAACTTCAGTATGTTTTATGTAAATACATAGCAATGCACAGAAGCTGTGAATGAATGCCTCAGTGCGTATGCTGTTTTTAGCATCATTCTGAAATTATGTTTAGATTAATTCTGTTTTTCAATCTGATACTCTACAGAGGCATTGAGATCACCACTCCTAGATTTCGCCATCATCATGCTCAGTAGCTAGGAAGTATACTCTAACATTTCTGGAGAACACCAAGATGAGAATAGGAAAGGGTAACATTTTATAAGCAACTATTTGGGACTATTTGTTACAATGCAAATGACAGCTTACATATGTTAAAAAATCTCACAGAAAATAATCTATATGCATTTTTTTTTTCACATGCTCTGTGCTTGCTCAAATAAGGGGGAAAAACTTATTTATTCAGGGTAGTATAATATACTGTATGCCTAATTATATTTCTCAGACCATTTAGGAAATTTTATGTTAATAGAGCTATTCCTAAAAATCTTTCAGAAGTACAAGGTGAAACATGAAATTCTCCTTTCCTATGAAAGCAATAGAGTGGTCAATGTCTGGAATACTCTACCCGACTCTGTAGTTTCTTCCCCAAACCCCAAAAACTTTAACCTTAGACTGTCTACTATTGACCTCACCCCCTTCCTAAGAGGCCTGTAGGGGGCGTGCATAAGTGCACCAATCGTGCCTACCGTCCCTGTCCTATTGTTTCTCTTATTCTTCTTTTATTTTTCTTATATGTACCCATTTCATGTATTGACAACTATGTATACATTTATACTTATTATCTTGTAAACAATTGGCAAATCAAATAAATAAATAAATAAATGAACGGGAGGGGAGATCCTCCTCTAATTTAGCCATCAAGATATAATTCTTATTTACATGCTGTTATTTAATAATAATAATGGTGGTGCGACATCAGCAGTAGTGACTCTCTGAAGTTGCATGTGAAAACCTGCATAGACACAAAGATCCTATCTTTAAAATGCATCCATGATGTCTCTTGATGCAATTTATGTAACATTTTTCTGCCAATTTTACACAGAAAAGTTAACCAACAAAAGTTGCGATTTTATTTGAGCAACTGTATTTTGAGGGTGAAGGTTCGTTCTCCAAGCTTGTGGGTTGGTTTCTGAACGTTTCATCACCAGGCTAAGTAACATCTTCAGTGGAGTTTAGGGGATGTCAGTGTTCCTTTGTTTATAAGGGCTTCAGGTGTGGGGGTGTCAAGTGAGGGTCTAGAGATGGGTCAGCGGTGAGTCATCAGTGAGTCTTGTGATGGGTCTTGTGATAAGGAGACTGCATCAGGTCAAGGATCGTTGGGAGGTGAACTGCTGTTGTGGGGGGGGTTGCATGGGTTGGTTGAGGGTCGGTGCTGTTTCTGGTTGGCTGGGGGTTGATTTGGATTCTGAGGAGTTTGTAGGCTGGTTGTAGGTCAATGTATCTGTTGATGGAATTGCTTATGGTGTGCCAGGCTTTGCTGAACTCACCAGTGTGGCAGGTGGTAACATGGCCGATGATTTTTTGTGTTGCTCCAATTGAAGTAGTACTGTTTGGTGTTGGTGTGGGTAGAGATTAAACTCTGCTGAAGATGTTACCTAGCCTGGAAATGAAATGTTCGGAAACCAACCCACAAGCTCAGAGAATAAACCTTCACCCTCATCCTACACCTGAGCTACAGATATTCGCCACCATCTGTATTTTCTCTCATTTGCCTATTTCCTGCGTCAATGTCTCTATTCCTAGACCATGAGCACCATTTCAAACGTCAGTTTAGATTCAAAACCCCAAGAACTGACTTGTTAGAAAACTGCTTTCACATTGCCTTGTTTTACCAGTTTATACAAAGCGCACAGTCAAGATCCTGCTTCTCAACTGAACCACATCAAACTGAACAAGTACTGAGGTCAGCATGCAATAGCAGCCTTCAATCTAGCAAACAAGTCCACATACTTGAAAATTATCTAACCAATTTGGCTATTCTGCTGTTACACGTAATCAAGTGGTTCTACTGTACTCGTTCTAGCAAGAATTGACATTTTTACATTGCAAAAGAACTTGAAATACAAGTGGAAGTACAAATTTTATGCATTCCCAGTTTACATACTGCAAAATATTGTTTTGCATTTGGTTCATGAAATGTCACCCAAACTCTATTCAATATTTTTAGTGTAAGGACAACATAGCCAAGTTTCACTGTAAAAATAAAGGTCTGCTTGTGTAATATTGGAGAAAGATCAGCTTTAGTATTACAACAAATTACAGGCTATGGTGGCATAAACCACAATTAAAAAGCCCAAGTAGGCCATTCTTCTAAATCTCAAAATAATGCAGTATTCTTACTTATTTCCTATATTTTTTAAAAAAACAGTAACCTTATTATGCTAATCTCTTTTCAACTATTTTGGAGTATAATGCCAAAAGCTTATGTTAGACACTTGCACCAGCTAAGCAGAGTGTGATACAGTGAAAAAGTTCACACCTACTTGATGATAGCTTCATGGGAGCGATAGTTCTCACACAGCAAGATCCTGCATGGAAATTCTGCAGGGCAATGTTCATAAAGACGATCAAGCAATGAAACATGAAGATTTCTCTCTCTGGCAAATTCACTGTACACAAAAGGACTAAGCTGTAACCGAGAAAAAAATCAAAAGAAAGATATTATTTTATAACTGAATATTTGTTTAGAATGTTATCTCAACAGGAAACTAATGACCAACCTGTAAAAATGGTATTAAATTTATGTACAGTGAGGAAGAAAAATGATAACACTATATTAAGTCATCTCCATTTAATTTTGTGTGTGTGTATGTGTTTGTGTTTGTTCAGCAGTTTTCACACACACACATACACACACACACACGAAAACTCTGTTGAAGCGAAGCAATATGTTTCTAAAGCCTACATTTGCTAAAAAAAAAAACACCAAATCAAAGAATTATATAGTGCTTATGGGGGAAGGATGTTATAAACTTTCATAAACTTGAGTGTATTTATTTCTTTATTCATCAAAATGACAACCAAGCTTTTTTCAGGTGCTCAAGGTAGCAAACACAGTCTTTACTCCTCCCATAACAACCTCATTAAGTAAGTTGGACTGAGAGGAAGTAACTGGTTGAAATTAATCAAGTAAGCTTTCATGGTTGAGGCAAGAACCTGCTCCGAGACCAACAACTTAATTATTGTACAAACTTCACCACATGCACAAACTGGTAATCAAATGAACGTAGTGAAAAATTTCTAGTCAATTTAGATGTCATTGATTAGATATACAGATAATCATGCCAAGTACATCTATTTTCAGATATAATTGCCTCCTCTTCATCTAGAAGTTTTTCCCCGCACACACACTTAGGATTTTCGTTCTGCCTTTCTTTTTCTTCTCCTCTAGTACTGATCTGTATGCTTTTTAGCTCAAAGTATTTCTCTGAACTTTTCCCAGTCTAAAATAAATGCTTTAACAGCTCTAAAAGCCTTTTGTTTTTAAATTTTCTACTGTGTTTTACTGTCATTTACTGTCATTGTAAATGTGATGAAGGTCTTATTCCCAGTACTTTCTCTCTAATTTTCACCGAAATAATTATGATCTATTCTTCTGTGACACTTCTTTTTTCATGGTAGCTAAACTGTTTCTTGCTCCATTCAAGATCACAAAAAGGGACCAATTCTAAGCTTCTGCTGTTGTTTACATATACTGCTTTTTCTGTTTTTAAAGATTTTTAAAAATTATTATCCATATTTTCTCTTCTGCTACTTTTTGTAGATCAGGTCTTTGATATCAAATCCTCTTTTCTTTTAGGTAGTGATTTCAGTTTTGACTATCACTTTTTAGCTTAATAACTGTATTACAGTATTTTCTCTATGTGATTCTGAGACCAAATCAGTTAACAGATTTTATTTCTTGCATAATATGGAGATTTTGCTATGGGCCAAGATCACACTACTGTCCAGAAAAATTTCAACTTGCAGATCCCAAGGATTTTATTAGCTAGGAAGGATGAGTATGTAGTAAGCAGGGTTAATGACATTGCTGCATGTAGGACTGTTCCACTGGTAGATAAATCAATGCCATATTATGTGAGATATGTATTTTCCCATGCTAAAGAAGGATTGATGTCGGGGAGTGGTGCTTAATTCACAACCGTCACTAATTCACAGTTGGTAAACTGGTAGAATGCCTGCCTTTTCCACAATTATATCTAGTGTGTCAGCTATGCCTCTTCCTAAACTGACTGGACTCAGGATGATTAACCACGTTAATTACATGCCATGTTGACTAATGCAACATGGTGCATGTGGGGTCATCCTTGAAATGTTTCTGGAATTTGCAGTTGATGCAAAATATTCATGGGATTACTAACCTATGCAATAAAAGGGATTACATAATGCTGAACTGAAAGACTTGAACTGGTTGCCACTTGCCACAATAGCAGTGGGATAACAGAAGCTGTGGGTAAACAAACATGATTCAGATTGTGAGTAGAGTTAAGGAAGAAAATAGTTTATAAGGAAATCATTGGAAAGTCAGAAAATGCCTGTACTTAAAATGGAATCTGCCCATTTCCCACCAGACCACTGCCTACCCCTAAACCTACTATTAAGTAATTAATCAACAAAGAGAACATAAAATGCTGAATTCACATTTGCATTTATATCTTTTAAAACTTTTTATTCTTTTATATAATCTCCTTCATTGGGCCAGCCTTCCTTCGGGTGAAAGAGTAATTTTTGTTCTTTTTTTTTAAGGGAAATACAGGTTTTAATATTTACATCTATCTATCTATCTATCTATCTATCTATCTATCTATCTATCTATCTTTCTATCAATCAATCAATCAATCAATCAATCATTTATCTATCTCCAGCCTTTATTATTAATGTTAAGCAACAAATGTTTTATTTTAAAAAGATTTATTTCTATGGGACTGATTAGGATGAAAAAAAGACAGTCTCACAAATGAAGGCAAATATATGGATCCTAGTATAAAGTTACAGGATCCAATCTGGATTGGTCACTGGGATCAGAGGTTTAGTCTTCTGGAGCCCTTGGGAGACTAAGAAGACTAAACCTTAGGCCCCAGTGACCAACCCAGTTTGGATCCAGCAACTCTTACAATCTGGATAAGATATTCACCACCATGTAAGTCATCCCAAAGGTGTTTTTTCCCCCAAAAAAGGCAACTAGACTTTGTCTTTTCTTTAAGATGTTCACTTCTCATTCAAGAAGCTTCCGAAGAACTGAAGAAGCTTCCTGGATGAGAAGTGAAACATTTTCAAAGAAAAACAAAGTCCAATTGCCTTTTGAAAAAAGCATCTTTGGGACAACCATGATCTGGATGATTGAGAATGTCCATACAGAATCACAAATATGGATTCCACACTTGGATCCAGATTTTAATGTTTGGGTTTCAACCTTCTGTTAAAATATGTATCACCACTGTATTCCTTTTGACACTTATAGAATATTATCCTACCTTACCTAAATACAGACACAGGTTTTAGTGAGTCTAACAAGTCACTATATTCCTGTCAATTGCTTTTAGTAGAGTTTGAACTAAAAACTTATGGCAGGATTTTAAGCTAAACACTTCTTGATTTATGTTTCATTCTCTTAAATCCTACACCAAAATAATTCTTGAAGTAATCATTCTTCTACACTTTATAACTTGCAAACAGAGCTAGATGTTTTTTTAAAAAAAATTGGGATAAGTTCAGAAATAGACATCATTACCTGCATATGGTCTCCAGCCAAGACAATTCTTGTATTTTTATTTGCTAGTGCTAAAGGCATAATAGTCTCACACTCCATTGCCTGTGCAGCTTCATCCAACAGAATATGTGTAAAAAACCCTACAAAGCAGACACGGATAAAATATTAAATAGCAAGCAATGAAAGCTGTGATAATCTTATGAAAACATTTAGCTTCAGCCCTGTGAATGAGATTCAGTGTTGGCTGTAATCAATACAAAGTCTCTGATAAAATAATTTTGATAAATTATTTCAATTATTCTTGTTATTTTATCAAAGGTGGGGCAATGACAAGTTAAAAATTTAAAATCTTTAGACAAGCAAAAGGTATCCCCCGGAAACTCCTTTTTCTCATCCATACACAAGTCTCAAAGAAGTAAGGCAAGATGTATGAAACACATTATTAAGAGAACTGATATTGAATATGGGAATAATGTCTGTCATATCTGTCTGAACTCTCTTATCATCTGCTTTCTTTTCTAGTGTTTTTAAATTGGAGATCTTGACTTGTTATTCTGGGAAGGAAGTGTCTGTCCTTTTTAGTGCACCAGGAGAGGGGAGAGTATAGCATTAGAAATTAAAAGACCATCTTAGGAAAAAGACAAATATTTATTTAAAAGTATCTTTCCACAATTAGATGGTCCTCTATCCCAACTATGCCCCTTTAAAAATTTGGTGTGCGTTAATATTGGAAGTAGAGGATAAAGAGTTGCAGTGATCAATAGAGATTCCACATGTATAGAGATCTATAGAGATTCCACATTTCACTCTAGGCTTTCAGATTATTTGGCTGCTGAAGGGTTTGCAATGGAATATTTTTGGAATGTTGCCTTTTAATCTCTCAATTCTGATGATGTCCAGCAGATATTTTTCCAGATTTTGTAATCTGATGCTATCTGTCTTAAAATGAAATATATAGCATGTTGCATTTTTAATGTTTAATTGTTAACTCTTGTCTAATTTTTTTGATCAACAGAATACTTGTAGAAATAATCTAGGCCAAAGAAGAATGCAAAGTATGAGTTTGAAAAAGGTCAGATTAATCTATATACAGATAAATAATTAAAACCAATTAGGGAAAAATAACACTTTTCAAATTTAAAAATTTGAAGATTTTTGAAAAGCAAGACAAAATACAAAAGATTCATTCAGAAAATGGATAATCTCAGTTTGGAAGAGACTGCCTCTCATCACAAACAAAAATAGCTTAAGAAATACTATAATTAAAATTTCAACTGCTTATGGAAATACTATAATTAAAATTTCAACTGCTTATGGCACTTCAACTATTATTATGAATAAGGTACTTTTGAATAGCTAATTCATTCATCTGAATGAATTATTTTAATGAAAAATAGTATTACTCATGTAATGGAAAAGTGAAGAAGGTAGAGCTGCTGCAAAAATATTAGAGCAAATCAGACAACACTGAAGTACTTTCTTGATCAAATGGGAATATATGAAAGCCATTTTTAAATTCATAATATATGGCAAGAAATATATAAGACTGAATATATTAGAGATATGTGTTGATATTACAACAAAGATGTCAGGCCTGAAACCAACCTGGCTATGGCCGTTTTGTTTCTGTGGGATTCAAAGATTGAACAGAACTTGAACAAACTGCTATATAAATATTTTACAGCTGTGGATTATTTCCCATTAACATATTCATTATTTTATTATTTATTACAACTGCTTTTATGTTCCTTCAAACAACTAAGTTTGAGCAGTTGACATGCATTAGCACTTAGACAACTTCACAGTGCTTTACATAGCACTTAGTCAACATATTGCCTCCAATAATCTGGGTCCTCATTTTACCAACCTCGGAAGGATGGAAGGCTGAGTCAACCTTGAATAATTCTAATTAGTTAATATTTGGGTCTCTTCAGACAAGAACTAATTAAAAACAAAACTAATTCAAGGGTTTAATAAAATTCTACAGAAAACTGATAAAAATCCAGAACAAATCTGTTCACTTTCTTCAAATGCTCACGGATTAAATATATAATAAATGATCTAAAATTTAAATGAAGTTCATAAGGAGATGGTACCAACTCCTCTTCATTGCCTGAAATTCATTTAAAGAAGCCATTGTGTTTCTCACCACCCATGGTTCACTTAAAGAAAATCCTTAAGCCAGATCAATATAGAAAGCCAGATTTACAGTTAATTCCACTTATGGTGGAAGTTCTGATGTCAAATGTTCTAAAGAATCAAAACTGTGCCAAGTTCATGCAAACTAACTGAAAATAAAGATTAGAAGCCACACTTATTTTTCTCTCCCATGTTGTTAATTAACTCCCCTCTCCCACAGCTGCAAACTTTCTGAGAAATTAATCCATGCCATATCAATTTAATGTCAGGCCCTTTAAATCTTAAAATATTATTTCATTTACATAGGAAGGAGACAGGATCAAATTGCTAACAGTATTCCTTTTTTTACTGTATATAGAAAAGTAAGATCCACAATAAACACACACATGAATATGAATTAATATGTATATAACTTTATGTAGATAAAAAATAAGCTAATATATCTGTGCTTTCTCACTGCTTTCAATTCACACAGAATGTCACACAAAATAAAGCTGTTATAGCTTTCACTTCTTATAGAAAAGGATCACGAGAACCACGTATTGAAAAGGAAGGAGCAGTAATCATTTCTTATAAAACATTATCTCACCAGGCTCAAGATCTAGCTGACACAGATATTGTGAAGTATTCAAAGTAACCACTACTACTCGTTGTTTAAGAATGTCTTCTTTCTGAGGCATCTGAAAGGTGGAATGTGTGCTTGAAATCAAACAGTACTGATGCACAACTGGGTGGACAGTTTTTACCCAGCGATTTCTGAAATAAACCCTGGAAAAGAGGAAAAGATCTTATTTTTGAACAAAATGTTGCAGCAGTGAACTTTTAACTTTTCCCCTGCTTTTTGAACACTATTTATTAAGCAAGGTAAACTATAAAGGAATGTAATATACCAAATGAATTCCTTAACATTATATGCATTATTTTGCAGTGTAAAACTAGTTAGCCCTCTCCCCGATACAACTGCATCACAGGTCAGCAGAGTCCAACAGAATACATTTATGCAAGCATATGATTACCTAGCCTTAATTGGCTTCAATAAGAATACATTTGATTTCCACCATAAGGTTACTGGACTCAAGTTATTAGTGCAGGAAGTAATAGCTAGGATTGTGCAAAGGCTCAGATTCCATGTCGAAAGAGGGCTTCAGAGCACAGACCGTAGCACCTATCTGAAACACTGCCTTTTTTTTTTTTTTTGAGAAAAAGCACTCACAAACAATTTTTAGAGACAGAATCTAAAGCACTATACAGACCTAATAACTGAAAAAAGCAGTTGATGATTAGTTGTGTTAATCATCACCATCTTCTTCATTATCATTTTTGAAAAGACCGACACTTATAAACTACATTGAATTTTATCTGGAAAATTCCACGGTATTATTATCACTGTCCATGAGCAGATCTGACCTTTCAGTCTTCAAGGAACTGCTCTAAATTCTGCTCCTTGAGCTGCTATATTTCCAGGTAAAACAGAATTCCTGCAAACGAAGTCATACTAAATACTAAATATACTAAAGTAGTAATACTAAAGTAAAATACTATTCCTGTGAACCAAGTAATACAGATACTAATCATTGTGATATCTTACGAGAACCCTTTCCTTAGTGGTTCAGCTCTTCTTACTCACTGAAATTGCCTTAGCCATCTATATGCTTTTTTACAAATTATCTTAAGCTTGCAAAATATTTATATTTTCCTCTGTTGCTTTGACCCGACTTTATCAGTGGGAAAATCTAACCTTACTCTAAACAGCCAGGTCCCACTCTTTACCCTTGTAATTTACTTCCTGCGCAAGACACAGAATTAAAACCAGTATTTCTATTATTTTATGTCAGAAATAAGGTTCCTGGATTTAAGAGGATGGCAGCCAAGCTAAGCAGATCTTATTTTACAGGTTAATAATGGTAATTGGGATTGGAATTTCTATCACTAAGCAAGGTGGTCGTAAAATGCTATATCATATGCTGGCATTGCCATCATTAGGTAAGGTTTGTGGTCATTAAGTGAGAATTTCCTTGCAATTTCCTTCTGGCTTCCAATAATCAAAATCAGTGGGGAAGCCAGCAGGAAGTCACAAATCCCAGGACTGCTGTCTTGTGGGGTGGGAAGTATACATATGACCAGGGAAGTGAAGTACAGCATGTGAAGGTCAGGTATAGCACAAGGACATCAAGGCTTGAGATGGCTGCTGCTGGACAGGTTCTGGTATGGTGCGGCACCAGCGCAAGAGCTGTGGGGAAGTTCCTGCCAGGAGGCGAGCATGTGAGGTGTACAAAGAGTGGTGGTGCAAGGTGAGCACTGTGAAGCTTGAGGTGGTTGTTGCCAGGCACAGGAGACTTAAGTATTACTCCTTCAGCACCACTGTAACTTGGAACTCGGTCACTGAATGAGTGGTCATTAACCGAGGCCTACCTATATTTGCATAACCAATCCTAACAATGACTTTCAGTTCCTCATCCAATGAAACAACAAGAACAAGGCGTTTTATGTGATTACAAGTATGTACTAAATTTCACATTATGCTGCTGTTTCTTCTTTTATCCATGCTGGACTCAATTATTAACATAAACCAGTTGCATCACAAAGTAACATTTCTGCTACTGATGTTAACCTCCCATGTTTTGCAACTAAGTACCCACAGATCACAAAATTTGAACTAAGTAGATATTTGGGTAATCAAGTGTAGATTCCCCAGAAGGTATTTTGTTCATCTACTAAAAGATTAGGTAGCTCACATTCCCAGGTCAGCTCGAAGTTGTTTTGTTATACAGCCCCTGGAGCCCGTCCAACCTCAGCTGCTGAAAATTACTGTCACAATTTTCTGACAATTATATTTAAATTTGAATATACAAAACCTGTAGCTTAATATAATTTATTTAAAAAATAAATAAATTTCTGTTCCCCAGATCCATGAAAAAACAGAAAGCCCCAATATGCCTGTTTTGTATTATTGTTTCATCACTAGAAACTGCACCCAGCCACCAAAGGTTTGTTAACTTTTTATCTACTACCAGGATGAGCAACCTTTCAGCCTATGGACCACCACCCAGATAGGTACTAAGAAGTGTCTTCCAAGCTATGAATGCATCCAAATGGAGAAGGCTGATGGGCTGCACATAATAATTGCATTGTTTAAAAGTTCCTTGCTGCTGAGTAATATCACACTTCATATCAGATGACTACAGGCCAATTCATCATAATCCCGACTGTTGCTGTAAATTCATTTAGAACAAAAGCTTATAAGTGAAGAATAACCACAGTGTATACCAGGGATGTCAAACTCGATTTCATTGAGGGCTGCATCAGGGTTGTTTTTTACCTGGGGGGGCTGGGGTAGGTGTGGCTGGAGTGGGAGTGGTCAACTTAACATCACTTGTGTCAGGACGCCTGTGGTGGCCCGAGCACTCTGCCAGCAAAAACAGAACATGCGGCCTTCCCGAGCTCTGTTTTTGCTGGCTGAGGCACCGCGGGCCAGTCCTTTGCTGTTTCCAGGACAGTCCTGCAGGTCAGATCTAAGCACCCCACTGGTGCGGGCCTTGAGTTTGACACTCCTGGTGTATACAGTCACTAATACACCACATACACATGTAGAACTATTTTACATAAATGAAGCATTCAGGGGGGAAAATGCTTATTTATTGTTTTGGGGATTATTCTCACTCTGTATTTTTTACTCATGGAAAAAAAATGCATCTGAGTAAGCCCCCAAACCAATAAATAAATCCACAGCAGAGAACACTCAACCCAAACTAAACAAAGAAATGTGGTGAAATCACTGAGGGCTTTAACTACAGTTTCAAGGATCAGTACTACATATGTACATGCCATGCAAAATGTGCTTCAAAAAAAGGAGACAATAATTAGAAAATAAAGTAGAGCAGCAATCGCCAACTGGTGGGCCTCAGAGAAATATCACCCCAGAGCACCCCCCCCAAAGCAATTAATCCAGGCTGCGCAGAAACACGAGGCTGCTCAACCCACATGGCCTGCGGGAACCCTCCCTGCCCACTCAGTCCTTACCTGGCAAACTTGTCTGCTAAGTTGCTATTTTTCCTTTTTTCAACCATCATCTGTTCTGTTGTGCCAGGAAATTTAGATTAACTAGGAAGCAAGAAATGGCTGGATTTCTTGCTTTCTAGCTAAGCACAGCCGAACCTCCCTTAGGACTGAAGGTTTGCTTGCAAGCAAATTCAGTGCAGACTCACAGCAAGCAAATTTGAGAGACTGAGCTAGCTGATGGCAGATAGATAGATCACTGAATGATTCTGTGAGCAACTCAATCTGCCTGCCTGCTTTGCCTGATTTGGGGTAAAAGTTGCTCTTTTTTATAAAAAATTCAATATTTATATAAATATTTATAATATTTACATACAAGCCATGCCCAGCCAGTCATATGACCACCAAGCCACACCCACAAATTAGGCCATGCCCACAGAACCAGTTAGTGGTCCCTGGGATCTAAAATTATGAGTTTGGTGGTCCCTGAGGTCCAAAAGGTTGGCGACCTCTGAAGTAGAGGGTCCATATAGGAGAGACATACAGCTTGCAGGACAATGAACAGAAGTCTCATCGTCCAGAGATGTATAGAACAAGAAGGAAGGAACAGATATACAAAGTGCAAGACTGGAAAGCAAAAGACAAACACCCAGAAAAACCCATCAGCACACCTTAAATTTGCTTCCTTTTGTTTCAGCAGCTTAAGACAGGCTAGCTTGTTACAGATATTGCTACCTGTCTTTAAATTTGGATGTCTTTGCTCCTATAAAGGTAGTTCTCAACTTACAACCACAACTGAGTGCAAAATTTCTGTTGGTTGGTGAGACAACTGTTAAGTGAGTTTTGCCCCATTTTACAACCATTCTTGCCACAGTTGTTAAATGAATTGTTAAGTTAATAACATGGTTATTAAATGCATCTAGCTTCCCCATTGACTTTGCTTGTCAGAAGGTCACAAAAGTTGATCACATGACTTCAGGATTCTGCAATGGTCATAAATATGAGCCAGTTGCCAAGCATCCAAATTTTGATCACATGACCATGGGATGCTGCAAAGGTCATGTAAATCAAGGACTATCTGTAATACTCAGATCATCACACTCCAAGGAAACACCAGTAACACAGGTTAGCACATTCATATACGAAAGTAAGCAACAAATATGTCCACAAAACATTTAACAGCTATACATGATATGACCCAATTTCCAAAAAAAGTATTACAAAACATTCCTATTAAATGCACTATAATTTGACCGTGGATGGTTGCAATCTTATTCAGAAATTATGAGTATCAACTACATTTTATGGATATTTAATATCAGAATGGCAGGCTGTGAGTCCTGAACAAATTTCATGAAGTGGGGGGGACTGTGTAAGTTCAGACGTGTATGTGTGCTTATTATTTATGTTTGATTAAGTAAAAGGAATTTTCTGAGCTCAGAACCATGCATCAATAATATAATATCAAACACAGTGAAAGTGCCCAGCCATATAATATCCTTGACTTATTCACAAACTTTCCATAAAATATTATTTTCCTCAGACTGTAATTTTAGAGAAAACTTTATTTTAAAATAGTGACTGATCACAGGACTATTATAATTTAGATTTTAAGAAAATAAGAAAACTTTTCAAACGGGTTTTCTTTTAATTTAGTTGAATTGGGTCTATGGTGAAGAAAAATCAAATCCTTTGGTGAGACAACAATGATTTAAGCAAGGTGATTTTATACTTCAGGTCTAGCATAACAAATGTCTTGCAACTAGCAGTTAGTTACGTAACACTTCTCACTGTACTGCCTTGCTATTTCTCAAAGCTATTTTGAAAGCATTTGCAAAAATTTCAAAACTTAGAAATAAATATACTTCAAAGAAACTAGGGCTTTGATTTAAAATGTCTTATAGACATACAACTAGATAAAAGTGAAATACCAAAAATAAAAACTATCCCATATGTATGCAACTCAGAAATTTTCTGACAGTGAGAACACTCAACCAATGGAACAGCTTGCCCTCGGAAGTTGTGGAAGCTTCATCACCGGAGGCTTTCAAGAAGAGACTGGACTGCCATTTGTCAGAAATGGGTAGGGTCTCCTGCTTGGGTGGGGAGTTGGACTAGATGACCTCCAAGGTCCCTTCCAACTCTGTTAATCTGTTAAATCAAGGCAATTCCTTAAAAATAGGGGGAAGAATTATGCTAATTCCAGATCAATATGTTCTTGAAGTCTCACTGATCTGCACTTGTTTTAACCTATTTTATAATCTTTAATCATGATTAAAGTTGTTTAGCTGCTTGTGGAAGATAAAATAATAAAAAGCAGGATAGACTGGATTAGGGGGCTTATTTTTATGAAGTCCTGAGCAATCAACCTTCCAAAACTTAAGATATATTTGCTGCAAAATGATGGAAACAGAGAATTTCATGAATGAAAAATATTACATTTATTTTATAAATGCCTCACTTTGAGTTCCCAGTTTCTAGCACAATCATAAAGCCCTTTATGAAAAGATGCCTCTGTTATCTGACAAGATAGCAGGCATGAGAAGGCAGCGGAAGATGAACTGTGTCCTATACAGTATGGAATAAAATCTCTGGGATGATATGTACTGTATATATGGGTTTCCACTTAAAGCATGTTTCATAATAAGCTTAGTCTAATCCAGGGGTTCCCAAACTTGACAACTTTAAGACTGGAGAATTCTGGGAGTTGAAGTCCACAAGTCTTAAAGTTGCCAAGTTTGGAGACCTCTGGTTTAGTCACCGATACGAAAATCAGGCATGATATTCCCCTCTGAAAAAAAAATCGGGGCCGGCCAAAAGAGACCCCCCCACCGCATGCCAAGAAATCGCTGCCCAGCTCCCTTTTCCTGCTGCTCAGCGGGCTCCGCTCGCACCGCCCGGGCTCCGCTCAGGTATCCGGCTGGGGCTGTCAGGAGTTGCTACCGCCGCGGCGCAGCTCATGGCTCCAGTCCGCGTTGCCTCGGGAAGGAAAGGCAAAACCAGGAGCCGCTGCTGCCGTTGCAAAGCGCCGCCGCGGCTCTTCCTTTTGCCTTTCCTTCCTGAGGCAACGCGGGACTGGAGCCACGCAGAGCGCGCGCCAGCGGTAGCAACTCCTGACTCGGGGCCTCCGAGGGGAGGAAGGAGAAGAAGAAGGGGGGAAAGGGGGGCGATTCCCAAAAAATCGAATTCTGATTTTAATCGGAAGAATATCATGTCTGGAAAATAAAAATGAAGGAGATGGATTAGAACTATTAGCTTCCTTGTTCTCTTGAAGATGAAAAAAGAAAACAATTCTATTGTAATTCATTCCTAAAATTATTAATTCTGATTCTGTTTGGCAAATTATCTGGAAAAGGATCAAATGAGGAACATAAATTTCATTTCTCTATTTGGAATCAAAATGATATGGTAGAATTATATACAGTGAAATAAAAACCTTGAACATTTCTGAATGCCAGTGAATTTCTGACCATGGTAAATGTAAAAATTAACATTTAAGCAATCATAATAGAAATACTACCTCATTTGCTATTGCTTTTCCAAACAGAAACCATTTCTCTGGTAGACAGGAAGCCTAAACAGTTTCTCATTGAATGTGTTAAAATAGATTTCTGACATCAATTAAATTTCAAAGGACTAAAGTGGAAGATTTTTCAGTACTTAATCTGAAACAATTCCTAACTGCATGGCTTTTAAAAAAACCACCCATGTTGTATCTGAAATGATTAAATGGCAGCTTGGGTTTCAGTGGATTATATCAAATTGTTATGTACTCCTCAGTAGGTCCTCCACACTTAAATTACAAATAAACTCTATAAATGATTTCTCAACTTCACGATGAATTTAGTCTTCCCCATCTTCAATAGTTGAGATATCTTCAGTGTAAGCATGTCCTAAGACAGGGGTGTCAAACTCAAGGTCCATGGGCCGGATCGGCCCACAGGATGCTTAGATCTGGCCCACAGGGCCGGTCTGGAAATAGCAAAGGACCAGCCCACGGTACCTCTGCTAGCAAAAATGAGGCATGGGCAGGGCATGCCCATTCGCCCCCCACAACCACTTTTGGCCTCCAAAGTCACCCAGGAGGCCTTCCAGGCCCAAAACAGAGCCTCTGCAGTCACCCAGGAGGCCTTCCAGGTCCAAAACAGAGCCTCTGCAGTCGCCCAGGAGGCCTTCCAGGCCCAAAACAGAGCCTCTGCAGTTGCCCAGGTGGCCTTCTAGGCCCAAAACAGGGCCTCCAAAGCACTGTAGGAGGCCATCCTTGACTCAGAAGGTTATAAAAGGGAGGAAAAGTAAAATATTTTACCTTTCAGGCTTGAAGATTCTGCTACTGTAGCCTATGTTAACAATTTTTTAGTTCTAGTCTTCCTATGGAGTCAGTTTCTTGATCTGGTCATCAAGTAGATCAAGTAAGTCTTAAAAAAAATCACAGAAATGTACACCTCTCTATTTTTACAAGTGTATAAAACCATGTGTGTGGAGGTGCCATGTCACACTCAACATGGCCACGCCCCCGGGGGAAGAAGGTGGAGCCTCATCGCTGACGGACCGTAGATCGCGACTCTCTGCAGCTATGGTCCGTGCTCTTTTGTTGGAGAGCCCCGATTATTACGATTAGGGGCTGAAGCTGCCTTGGAGGGGCGGCGGAGTAAGGGGAAGCTGCAAGCCAGGTTGAGGGGAGCCGCATCTCCCTCCCTGGGCTTGGTCTTTTTTCCCCCGAAGATGACTGCAGCGGTGGTTTAAAATGGCCACCCCGAAGAGGAGGACTCAGCTGGATTAAGATTTGTGCAGGAGGGAAGAAAGAGGTGGATAACATCTGAACCGGGACAACTGGGCAATACAACTAAACAAAAGTACCCCGGGATTAAGATAACATGGAATTTTTAAGAAAAGAAAAGTGAGCGGCGAAATTATAAAGGGAGAGGGGGGAAAAAAAGAAAATATTTTTGACAGCTAAGTGGGGCTTCGAACCGGGAAAGGAAGAAGCTGGAACTGAAGTTTTAACTAAATTGGACTAAAATATTTTGGGAATAAACAGGCATAAAATAAAGCTGGACTTAAGATTGTCAAAAAATAATAATAATAAAGTTTACAAATTGGAGACTGGACTGTGCTGGAATATTGAGGTTCGAAAAACCTTAAATAAAAAAAGAGGGGGAAAAGGTGAAGACTTTGTATAATGGAGAGTGCCATCTTTTGACAAAAACTTAAGCTCAAACAAAAGGGAAAGCATCCTGTTTCTGAATGAACTTGTGTGGATATAACAATAAAGAAATATTGAAACAAAGTAAGAATCTTAGAAAGTGAAAGCAGAACCAGAATAAAGAAAAAAGCAAGGAAAGACTGACTGTGGGATTGATTGATGTTTTTGGTATAGACCCTCGGCTGGAATAACTGAGAACTTTAGAAAATTGAAAGAAGAAAGAAGGAAAGTAAAAGTGTTTGTTTTTTTTTGGTGGACTTTAACGATCATAAAATATAAGAGCATGTAATGATGATATCTCTTCAGGAATTAAAAATGGAACTTAAAAATATGAGAGAATTACTACAGGAAAGAGGCGAATCACTTTGCTCTGTGTTAGAAAAAATGGAAATGGTGATTGAAGAACAAGAAGAAAGAGCTTCAGAGAAGGAGGAGTTGATTCAAGGAGAAGACATTTTAAATAGACAATTAACACAAAAACACTACAAAGAAGTGGGGAAAGAAGGAAGGTTAAAAAGTTGAAATTTTTAGAAGGCAATCAAAAGGGGGAATACCTGTGAAGTCAGGAAAGGCAGAAAGACCCAGCAGAAAAGGGGAAAGGAAGATATTAAGAGAGGGATATATATGGGGAAAAGAGGGGGAGGAGAAGCAGTAAGTAACAGGTGCATGAAATAAAGAAATACGGAAATAGTAAAATGTTGAAAAGAAATGGTTTTTTCAGAGATCATGGTTGATGAATTAAAAAGGGGATTCTGCAGGGTGACAAGGGGTAATAAGAATATTTCTGCAATTAAAAATATTTAGAAAATAGGGTAATATACTGATAACTCTTATTAAAAATCAAGCGAGGAAAATATGCTGCGGAATCCAAATGAAAAGATGTAATGATTATTATTGTAACTTCTTAAAAATAATGGTTTATTGGGAATCAAGATGAGGGAATAAAGGTATATTTTAATCATTGAGGTGTCACACTCAAAGCAGTAAAAGGGAGGAAACCTATACTTGGTTTTTGGTTTTTTTTAGTGTTAAAATTTGTATTAATCTAGAATTTATAAAAAGAATGTGTAATGGAAAGGGAATATGACAGACTAAAGAACCAACTAAATTAATAAGTTAATATAGACTATTAAAAGCAAGGAGAGACATTGGTAACTTTTTATTATTATTATCATTATTATTATTATTATTATTATTATTATTAGGCAAACATATTGTTTATCTTTATTTTTAAAATAAATATTAAAGGATTATATTTGAAATAATTGAAATGAAACAAAAAGATGTTTCGACTTAGATTAATGAAAGAGGCTAGAATTAATGTGTTTGTTTCTCTCCTTACTGAAAATTTGGAATGGAAGAGGTAATAATAGAATTAAGTATGCATATATGAATGTATAATTGCTGTCATATTTGTATGTAAAGGTGATGACCCGGAAATATGTTGTCCACTAAAAAGATATTTTTGTTTTTAATGTGAAAAACTGAATAAAATTTGTTAAAAAAAAAAACAAACATGCCCACGCCCCCACCTGGCCCTCCACCCAATCCTGATGTGGCCCTCAATGAAATTGAGTTTGACACCCGTGTTCTAAGAGATCAATATTTTGGCTTACTTGAAGGCGTTTCTGTTGCTTCCTTGCCTTTGCAAGGAATAGAATCCATTACAGAAATAAAATCTATAAAATCTCTATCAAAATCAAAAATGTTTTTTTTTTAAATGGCAACTCTTCAACATGGCTAGGGGCTGGCTAGGGAATTCTGGGAGTTGAAGTCCACAGGTCTTAAAGTTGACAAAGTTGGATACCCCTGGTCTAGATTAACTGTTTATTTGTATTAGCAGAAACTTAGTTTTTCAGTCCACTTTGTGATTTCCTTTTCAACTAGAATTGTCAGAGACTGAATTTACGATCCACTGCATGCAAAGCTGTAATATTGAGTTCTTGCCACCAAAGGCTAAATGTTCATAAAACAGAAACAAATAACTTATTTCAGTGAGCCAACCCAATGTTGCAGAAGAATTAAAAGATTATAAGAATATGTACTCAATGTGATTTTCATGGAAGACTTCTTCTTAATCCCTTTTTATTTCAGTCTTTGCATTTATTTTCCATCTTCATGTTGAGTTCAAACTTCTATAGAAATCTTCCTGACTTTACAATAACGACCATGGCAGAGTTAGCAGAACTGGGCAAGAAAGAGAATTACCTGTGTTTCCTCAAAAATAAGACCGGGTCTTATATTAATTTTTGTTCCAAAAGACGCATTAGAGCTTATTTTCCAGTTAGGTCTTATTTTGGGGAAAATACAGTACTAAATGTGTCTGGCTGGCTGACGATCCTAACTGGGGCTTATTTTACGAACATCCTGTAAATAAGCTAGGGCTTATTTTCTGATTGGGTCTTATTTTGGGGGAAACACGGTACCTGATCCAGAATTACCCAGAGGTTGAGTGAAGGGGGATGCACTTGAATCTACTTCATTCCACCCAAATAGCTTAATCCTTGTATTACACTGAAGAGTAATAAATCCTATTCCCAAATACAATTGTATCCAAATATGATCAGCAATGAATAGAATCAATTTCCCAAGTGATACCTATTCGTACAACCCAATATCTTCTTTGCAAATGAAGGTGAAAATAATGAGATATGTTGTTTTGTACTCAAACATTCCCTCTTCTGAACATGAAGTCTCTTAAAAGTCACTTGATTCCATTTATCCAATCTTCTGAAAACAAACACTCTTGCAGGATTTCTCCTTGCAGAAAAATATATTTGACACCTGTGATCCTTTTCTATTTTTATGAGTAGAAGATAGAAATTCTAATTCTAAGCTAAGAATATTTCCTTTCTAACCTAGAAAGGAAATATTCTAGGAGAAATCAGGACTGCTTGTGGTGATATGCAAAACGTTTTAAATTCAAAATATCTCACATTTGAAATGGAGTGTTTTGAATTTAAGACAGTTCAAAATTGAGTTATTTTATAGATTGCAGGTTGCTATGGATGGTGTAATCTTTGTTACAGGTGACACAAAAGCAAAGCTGCCACTTCACATGCCCATTAATATTTAAATATTAAACATTTGTTTGATGAAATATTCCATCCATGCTCGACTACTGTCCTGACATCAGGACAATAGAATGCAGTGATGAAATTTTCATAGCAGGTTTAGGACTTAAATGAACTCTTAAATTATACAGATATCTATTTTAAGAAAAAAATACATATTCCAGATGTAAATATACCCACATTTCTCAAAAAAACCATGTATATTTTATTTCCCAATAATTTTTTTTTGCTAACTCTATAGAGAGAATACATGAAGCAAGTTCATTTAAATACACAAAGAGTTTGATACTGAACTATTTTTTAATGATTTCCCAGATATATAGCTTTTTAAACAATTGTTCATTCTAAATTGGCTCTGAATTAAAGAAGCATTATTTACCCCCAACAAAATTCAACCAGTATTTTGTTAAAATATTTTAGCAGCTTTTTAGAGGACCATATCAAAATTTGTTCAGTTACGAAAGCACAAATAAACATATAAGAACAACTTAAAAAAGGATGTCTTTATCTTTAATGCATGAAATGAGCTCACAAATGACATTCTTTCATTATGCATGTTAGAGTGTCTAGGTTATGCAAAAGCATCGTTTTAAAATGCCAATAAACGTGAAAGCTCTATGGTTTTTTTCAAAACTGTTTGGAACAGACACCTTTTCTTAAGATATTGTATAGATACGTAATAAAAAATACCTGAGAGGTCTCGCCTGGGGATTGCCTGCTTCTACATATGGATGTAAATAATCCTTTATGTAGAGATCAGCAGCACTATTAGAATGGGTGCAAATGAGAATCCTGCTGGAATAAATGGTGCAAATAAAAAAGCAATGAAGAAACAGAAAATCATTCAAAGCAGTAAAATTACAAAAGAATAGTGATCATCTGTTCTGCATATTTCTTTCAATGAAATTAATTTGCAAATTTTATAATTTAATGATGTTCCTAACTTCTGTGGGAATGTACATCCTTTCAACAAAACCTTTACAATTGCTTTCCACTACTTCAGGGCCATCTTCTCCAGACAGAATCCGCTTGCCTGCCTCCATCATGGTCTAGCAGGAAGGCATTCTCAGGCGCTGCCTCCTATGCCTGGAACAGTATGGCCCCCAAGATCCTATGTGCCCCTACCTTCATGTCCTTCAGAGTATTTAAGTTTTATTTATGATTAATTGCTTTTATTCTATTTTATCCATATTTTAGTTTTATATATTTTAAACCACCTAGGACCACAGGAATTAGTGGTGTACAAATGTGGATTTAAAAAAAAAAGTAACAGTTTTATAAACAAAGATTACTAACACAATACTATACAAATCTGATTTCTAAATGGAATGCTGCACTTTTCTTCACAGGGCACCACTTTTAATTCAAAGGGAGAGATTAGACTCACAAATGCTCTCCTAAATATTTATATAAGACAATGAGGGATGGTGGGAAAGGGGGGGGGGGTAAAGCCGGATGAAAATTCTACACTGCTAACCTTTAAATAAAGAGAGATATTTGCCTCCTAATTAAAAACCTGCAGATCATCCCATCTCACCTAGTGTCCTGCTGTTGGAGAATTTGTTTGACTGCCTGAGCCAAAGTGAAAGTTTTGCCCGTCCCGTAAGGACCAATAATAAGGACTGGAGGCAGTTGAATTGACAGTGGAGTTGTGATGGCCAGAACAGCCTCCTTCTGCTTTGCATTGAGCCTAGGATCCAACTGCTCATCCCACTGCCTGCACAACAGAAAGCAGGATATAATCAAAGACACATTGGAAAAAAATATTGCGTTAATAAATTCTTATTTGATATTCTTATATCAAAGATTCTTATTAATAAATTCTTACATTTTTATAATCTCAACTAATTCTCAGGAAAAAAATATCCCTTTTTTAAAAAAAATAAAACTTTAATATTTGATCATACTGATCAACTATGAGAATGGCTGGCTCAGGAATTCTGGGAGTTAAAGTCCACAGGTCATAAAGTTGCCATAGTTGCCCACCCCTGCTCTAGAGGTTCTGTTGAACCATTTCAGATTGGTCAAAACCAAAATCCAGAATACTTTGTTTCACATGAAACAAAATCTGGATGGGCTGAGTAGGTCAAAGCTGTTGTGCTTTGTCACTTCTCTTCTTTCTTTCAGAATTCCCAGTGGGACATATCATACTAACCTGTCTATTCCCAATCTTATCACCACCTCTTCCTTCATTTAATTCTCACCAACGTCTCATCTCCCATTGGTTCATCTGCCCTCAATTTTCCCTGCAACTTTCCCCTCCTCTCAGTTATTGCCATTGATGGCCCAGCGCAGCATATCTCATTAGCCAGCGGGCCAAGAAATAAGTATAAATTCAAACTCAAAAGGCTTTGTATGCAGCATTGTTTCCTCAAATGATAAAATACCTTTTGATTATTTTATACTTTTTTGCTACTTTTTTGTAAAATGTACTGTTTATATTATGGTAGGTTCGTATTTCAGAAACATTTACCTTTATTGATCTTCAAGAAATATATGCAAGAGCAATATACAAACGTAATGAAAACACAGCAGATTAATTAATTTGCCACCTGTAATCTGCTAGCGTAATAGTCAGGTTATAAAACTAGTTTAATATGCTACAAATTTTACAAACCAGATGTTAGAAATCCCACCCCCCAAAAAAAAAAAAAAAAAAAAAAAAAAAAAAAAACCAAAAAAAAAAAAAAAAACACACCCCCCCCCCCCCCCCCCCCCCCCCCCCCCCCCCCCCCCCCCCCCCCCCCCCCCCCCCCCCCCCCCCCCCCCCCCCCCCCCCCCCCCCCCGAAAAAAAAAAAAAAAAAAAAAAAAAAAACACCCCCCCCCCCCCCCCCCCCCCCCCCCCCCCCCCCCCCCCCCCCCCCCCCCCCCCCCCCCCCCCCCCCCCCCCCCCCCCTTCCTGATTCTCCCCCCACCCCGCTTCGCGCCGCCCCCTGCACCGCGATTCCCAAAATGATGCAACATCATATCATCAGGCAGATTAAAATCCTCTCATACCCAATTCTTTTAGATTGCTCCATACAGGTCCAGCTTTTCTCCATAGCTTGTTATATAAAGCAACACAAATGCTTCTAACTGAGCTTTAATCTGCATTAAGTAGATCACATTTGAAAGAACAGTTCATTTTTAAAGCAGTTTCTTCCATAAAGGATGTGATTGATTAAAAATGGCCTTTGATATAAAGAATAAAAATAGTCAGTTGCCTAATCCTGACATTCATAGGAAAAATTAGTCATTTGTTTCTCATCACTTTACCTAAAACATTCTAGTGGACAAGGTTATATGAATCATCTAAATACAAGGAATGCAAATTCTGTAATTTTAATATATTAGTTCCCTGTATCAAAGTATTAATGCTTTTGTACCTGTTGGGACTCCAAGGTATTGTGGGGGTCATGCTGACATCTGGAAACAGGATACCATTGTCCTTGATCCTATCCAAGGCATAATGCATTTCACAGAGGGGTAAGCGGTTTAATTGAAACTGAAGCTCAACCTAAGTGCATACAAAATGAACGTAAGAATGAAGGAATGAATAACATGCCAGAAAATAGGAAATTAAAAGAACTAGTTACACTCGTGCAAATAATGAATCCCCTATATTGTCACCATAAAACTACGTAATTTGTGAATAAACTTTTTGAAACTTGAATGATAATTAATAATGAACACATTCCTACTTGACCATGTTAATATCGCAAATGATATAATGCAACACATCATCTCTTTTTAATTATTTTGAAAGAGCAAGGTGTTAAAATCTTTATTTTATTAACCTGTTTTTTTAAAAAAAGAATTATTTTTAAAATCAATAAAATCCATTTATTTGACTGTTTTAAAACCAGCCACTATAAAGCAGTGTTACTTCATTTACTCTATCATACTTTTGACTGCTCAAACAATTCTATAATATTGGGATAAGTTTATTTATATATACACACATACATACACATATATTCAAAAAGAGAAAACGTAAAAATTTCAAACAACACAATTTAATAGGAGCCAAACAGAGTATGTTATCCATTACAATTCCCACTAGAAATATAACCAGAGCACTACATTAAAAATATATCGAAAAGCTATATTGTCAAAGCAATTTTCCTAAATAACCCAAAAGTTATTTCTTACATTTATTTATGTATGTAACAACAAAAAGGACCCATTTTGAGTATAAATGGGGAGTGGGAACCTCAATATCCTAAGATGTTCAAAGTAGAATTCAAATTTTTGAAATTCTGATAATTCTTCATTGGACAAAAAGGGAAGAGCAGACCGACTTAGATGGAGTTCTGGAATAGCCTACACACATGCAAGTTATATCCTATCATGTAAAGCAGTGGCCCCCAACCTTTTTTGTGCCACGGCCCGGTACCGGCATCACAAAATGATCCGCGGCTCGGTACTGGCATCAGCACGTATGGCAAAGCGAGCCGAGCGACCGGCCAGCCAGCCGTCCCCCGCTTCTCCCCGCCACCTTCAACTCCTCCTTTGTACCTTTGTCGATGGGCTTCGGGACGGTCGCTCAGCTCGCCTTACCTTGGTTGCTGAAAGAATCCTCGCGCCTTAGTTTTGTTCGAAGCCGCCCCCCCTCTTCGATGAAACTAAGGCGCGAGGATTCCTTCAGGACCCAAATGCCGCTTTCCAACCGGAAAAGCTCACCGTAAGCACTTTCTCATCAAAACAAGATGGTGGCACCCAGCAAACCGGCGGCCCGGTAGAAAATGTTCCACGGACCAGTACCAGTCCGGGGCCCGGTGGTTGGGGACCCCTGATGTAAAGAAATAGGATTACATTGTTCTAAAGCTTGCTGGGGAAAAAAAAACCCTATAAAAATTCTAGCTTTTAAAGTCAAACTTGTTTCCAGCTTTAGGACACAGAAAACAAAAGAGAATCAACCTGGGACCACTAATGAAACAAAATTGCAGTGCTTATAACATGGTTGCATACATAATGAGGACATTCTTAAAAACAGAGCCATGAGTGGTCCAACAAATGTGGCTGCTTTAATACTTCCAGAAGTGGTGTTTCATTTGTGGTTCCCCACCTGTGGCATTCTCTCAAATACTTTGCACTTGTCTTAGGCAAAACCTAAGTAGTAAACTAGTAGAAACATGAGAAAGAAAGCAAATCTGACAGTATCAGTTTCACATGGCTCTCATAATACTTCATAAATCTCCCCAAGGCCTATTTGATCAACAAGAAGTGCAATGACTGGGGTGTGGGGGGGGAGAGGACATGACTTACAAAAACATTAAATAAACACCATAACCTTCTACCTTCCCTCTTACCAAAGCATTCTCCAGTTAATCCTACAGTGGGAGTCTTTGTCACTAAACATGAGCATTTGCCATACATGGCCCAGAGTCACACTGCTTGAGTTGTGTACATATGTGGATGGGATCAGAAGGAAATTTGGAGGATTTAACTGATTTCTAAACTAGGAAATATTGAGGACATATTGTAGCTTCCATATATTTCCCACCCCAAAGTGTCTTGGTTTTCCCTGATCCTGATCTGAGGGGATTTCGGAGCTACACGAACTTGAGGTCACAAATCTCCTACTCTCTCTCTAAAATATAGAAACCTATTAATGGAGTGATTGAATAATAATCTTTTATTATTATGTAAAGCTAAATGCACTCCATAATACATCAATGCTACTTAACAAAATGCAAGAATGACATTAACAAGTTCAACTTCAAGTAACCTCTGAAAGTAATCTAGTCACCACCTCTAATGAACCATTTCATTCTGTACTGAAGTGCTATTTCCAGATACAGCCAATTAGCCTTTTGATTATTGTTTGTTAGAAAATATACGCAGCTTGAGTACCACTGATGTAAGCAGCATGTCAACTAATTATGCATGATAAATGAATACATTAAGATTCTCACATAATTTTTCAATTGATTAGAAAGTGACATTTTCAGTTTCCATCAATGAAAATTTGTACATGAAAATTGTATTTGAAAGTTCTTCAACTTGATAGCCAATCAGCCACTACATACCTACAGAAAGGAGATAGAGAAATCATTTCATGGTGTATAAAAGAATATATTAAATGTGTTTAATGGAAGTAAAATTTGTTCAGAAAATATGATACAAAGACAAGTCTTCAATTACATCCTCCAATGTCAGGTGACAATAAAATGTCTCCTAATAATGACGTAAATCAACACTCCATGATAGATTACAACATACAGTATTACCATACCCTGGAATTCATTCATAGCTCTCTTTTAGATAAATTTTCTAAATCAATGGTTTTAATACACTATTTTTAATATTACAAGAAATGGGCTTTCTAATTTGACAGTTGATGAAATTTTTAGAAAACAAACCTCTGGTGGACAAATAAAACTGAGTGATGTACAGAAGGAAATCAGGACAATTTGTAAGAAACAGAAGAAATCAAGTGTTGAAAAATCACTAATTTGTTCATAGGTTGATACAACTTTAAAATATTAAGAACTGTTATACATAATAAAGTTCAAAATAAATAATTAGAGCTGTGAAACAACATATCCACAAACACAAATAAGGAAAATCATTTTCCCTTGCAAGAATGAAATAATTCTAAATGATCCCAATTCTATCGAATTTTTTTTTTTAAAAAAGGTAATGCTAAAACTGAAAAAGTGTCGATTGCCATTAATCCAGCATACTCAAACAGATACAGTGAAGTAAGTTCTATTTCTTATAGTTTACAAAAAAGCTAAGAAAATATACAATCTTAAGGGAACTGTGCCATGGCTGTTAAAGGCTTTAAACATCATTTACATCTTTTGTACAGATGGAGAAATACTCAAGGCAGTTGCTCTATGATCCCTTCAAGTAATATAATTTAATTGATGAAATCATTTTGAATTGGTTAATGTAGATAGACATACATTAAAGGTGGTCTCATACATATGATTCACAGGAAGGGAAAAAAACCTAGATATTCCATGGAAGGCAAAAATAAATACAGCATATAGGATTTTCTAATATATACAGAATAAGTAAAGAACTATTTTTATGTAATGTGTTTCACTACCAACCTAAACATGGACTACGGGTGACATGAGAGCAGTGTTCCAATATCTCAGGGGTTACCACAAAGGGGGAGCCCAGCTATTTTCCAAAGTACCTGAGGGCAGGGCAAGAAGCAATGGGTGGAAATTAATCAAGGAGAGAAGCAACTTAGAACTAAGGAGAAATTTCCTAACAGTTAGAACAATTAATCAGTGGAACATCTTGCCTCCAGAAGTTGTGAATGCTCCAACACTGGAAATTTTTAAGAAGAGGTTCGACAACCATTTGGTATAGGGCTTCCTGACTGAGCAGGGGGTTGGACTAGAAGACCTCCAAGGTCCTTTCCAACTCTGTTATTCTAGTCTTTAAAAAAAAAACACCTCATATATACTCACGGCACTGGAAAGATCATGAAGAATCAACAAGGCCACATTTTTCTCATTCATCTCATCTATCAAAAATGGGCCTATGATTGTTAATACTCAAAAACTACCTTTTCAAACAATTCCAAACATCATCATGATCATGATCATCATGATTTTTATCAGTTACAAAATTATTAGGCTTGATCTTGATCATTTATTATTTATTTTAGTATATCTAGGATTTATTTTTAATAAAAGTCTGGTAAACATGCTATTGCATCCTAGATCAAGAACGGGACTGATCTCATATAGGATCAAATCAGAGCTATTTTGATCAACTGCTTTTAGGCACTTATCTACCTCCTCTAATGAAATAAGTTGAAATGTACCCTGAAAATGAAGATGGCTACAGCTATCTCCTCCATCAGAATTACATTTACATCAAATTGGAGCTGCCCAATGTTTAATTTGATTATCATAGGATGCAACACTTTTATTGAACTGAGAACTAAAGAGAAGACAGAGCTGCTTCAATCATGATAATGAAATAAGATGTAGTTGCCATTATGGTTTAGACAGATTTCTTCCAAAGTATTTTCAGTTTTCTGAAAAACAACCTATTTCTGCCATAGTGCTCCATCACTTGTCCCAAAATGCAATTAGTGTTTTGCAAAATGGACACTTACTGAGTACATTGTCTATCTGTTTTTTTTCTTTTTTATTATACAATAAAACCATTATTATGTATTAGTTTAGATATTATAATTAGGCATTTATATAAAAACTCCTCCAGAAGATGTCTGCATTTTTGAATTTTCTATTCTTTAAAAGTTATGTTGTAGAGCAAAATATATGATATAGCACAAATGAACCAGAGGGCCATAATTAATCATCTCCTGGTGGTCCTGCAAAGGAAATCTTATAAAAGAAAAAGCATCTTCCATGGTTGCACTTCAATTGTGAATCATCTTCCCACAGAAGGTATTATGCCATGGATGAAGACATTTTAATTTTCCTAAATTTCCAAGTTTAAGGTCTTTGCCTTTTCTCATACTACTTTTATTTTGATTCTCACACTAGTTTTATTTTGATGCTCTTTCAACAATTTTAGGTTTTTTCTGCTTATTTTTATAGTTTATAGTTTTATTTCCTTTTATTTAAGAAGAGTGTCAAATATTTTTTGTTGAAAGAAAGCATGGAAAATGCAAAGTAAAAGTATTTTACTTTTGATCACCAAAACAAAATAAGCTTTTACAATTCTTTAGCAAGTGGAGTAAAAGATCTGAAGTCATAACAATAGAACCATTAATAGCATACATACACACACACAAGCATACCGTGAGGGGTCTGTCTAGAGATGACTACAATTTGTCACACTCCCACTTTGATAATGCACAATAATATCTACCTTTTCAAAAGGGGGTGGAAGTTGTTCACTTTTAAGTACAGTGAAGAGGTTGATAAACACACCATTTAAAGCAGTTTCAATGACTTGTGCTAGGTATGTGAAGCAAAAAGTGTTGGTGAGCATAGATGTCAGTCAAAGGAACAAACAGCAGGGTTATACACAGAATTATTTTCGAAATTTGGATTTTCAGGCAAAAAAATTGAAATCATGGGTGGTTAATTTTACAATCAATAACCTGCACGTGCTAATTTTGAACCTTAAGGGTAAGAGAATCACTTGAGTCAACCCTGTGGTTCCTCTGTATCAGAGCACATTTTAAAATGGGAAATAAAAGGCATACTTCCATTTTTAAATGCCAATGATTAATTTGGACCATTAAATTTTATTACCTATAAAAACAAACATAAAAAATTAAACTAGATATTTATTTATGTCTAATAGAGATAATTTCAAAGCTCCATATATTTTTTACAGTCCACCTAGAAAAAACTAAAGAAGATGAACACATTTGCTTATTTAAGTTAATAAGACAAATTTTGTCGAATGGTTAAGATATTAGGCTAGGAGTGGAGAGATCCAGATTTTAGTCCATCCTCAATCATGGAAGCTCACTGGGACTTTGGGTCTGTTATTTTCTCCCAGAATGACACAACATCATAGGTTCCAATAGAAGAGAATATGTGTACTCAGGCTTGAATTGCGGAATCTTTGATATTCTCTGAGCTTAGCTTACCTTGTTGAATAATGAAACTTTTGCAAGCAAACCAAGCTCAGAGAACACCAAGGCCTCCGCAACCTCAGAATAACAGAATTGGAAATCAACTTCTTGTTCAAGCAGGAAACCCTATACCATTTCAGACAAATGGTTGTCCAATCTCTTCTTAAAAACCTCCAGTGTTGGAGCATTCACAACTTCTGGAGGCAAGTTGTTCAGGAAATTTCTACTTAGTCCTAGATTGCTTCTCTCCTTGATTGGTTTCCATCCACTGTTTCTTGCCCTGCCTTCAGGTACTTTGAAAAATAGGTTGACCCCTCTTCATAGGGTTGCTGTTCTGGGGAAAATATATCTCATGCTACATTTAATAATAAGTGTACATTAAATAAAAATGCAAAATAAGAAGACCACATTGGTGCTGGTCCATGATCCTAATAAAAAAAAAATGATGAAGATTGAAGATGACACCATGCAGGTATGCTTACAACTAGACACTTTCATTTAAAGCTAAAAGAAATGTGATGCTTTCCTTGAATCCCACATTGGCAATTCTGTCCTGCTATTTACTCCTGATTGCAACAACTATCAAAGTTTTTACAGATGATACTTCTGTCCTATTTCATAATACCAAGCCTGACCCACAGCAATAGCTCTGATAAGGTATTCTAGACATATCTTTTGAACCAGAAAAGTCATGAGTCTACCAATTGTTAACCTAACACAACCACAGAAATAGACTTCCTTTATTCTTTCTCAATTGATTTTACAGCAGTACACATAAGCTCTTCCTTTACTTCTCCCTTTAAAATGCTGTATTGGTTTCAGATATACCATGCAGGTATCTGTGTTGGGATTGAAGTCACCAGGACTCCAAGTATAGAAAGAATCAAAAGCAGCTAAAAAAGATTTCACCGTAAAACATAATACACACACACACACACACACATTTCCCCACGTCATTATAGTTGTGCTTTTAAAGTTGTAGCAACGTTTCGGCAGAATCTCATCTGCCATCATCAGGCTTCTGTATTGTGTATATAATAGTGTATACACTATACAGAAGCCTGATGATGGCAGATGAGATTCTGCCGAAACGTTGCTACAACTTTAAAAGCACAACTATAATGACATGGGAAAATACCCAAACAAAGCTGAATACCAGATAGATAGATAGATAGATAGATAGATAGATAGATAGATAGATAGATAGATAGATAGTAAAAAAAGATTTCACCTCAACATACCTGCATTTCACAATCTGCTCGAAGGTTAAGCTCTTCACAGCAGTCCTTGGATATTCTCAGAAAGATATATTCCTTTGTTTTTTCTTCAATAATTGCTTCGTATACTTTCTCTTTGGTTCCTTGGGTCAGCCCTGACTTCTCTTTAGTGATCGGTAATAAATAAACAGCATTGACTTTGGTCATCACCAGTCGCCCTGCCAAAGTGTCTTCGGAAAGGGTTTCAGTGAGTTTAAACCGCCCAAAAAGTTGTCCATTTTGGGCATACTTTGCACCCCCAGAAACACCAGTCAGCATGAAGCTTGCTACAATCTGCAACTGCACTTTGATGTTAAACCTAAATAGAAAGCACAGAGTTAATTCCCAAAAATGCTCCTTGTAACAAACAAGATAAAAATAAAAATAAAAACAGAATTTTGAAAAATCTATATTCAGAATATTTTTCAACTGAATGCTCAGCATCTCCTGTTATTTTTCAGTGGTCTAAACAATCAGAATAAATTGTGGGTTGTTGTGGTGACTTAGGAAATAGGATAGGTATGATAGGTATCTTCCCCGCAATAACTACCATGTTTCTCATAAAATAAGGCCGGGTCTTATATTTTTTTGAGCCCCCAAAAAATGGCTAGGCCGTCTTTTCGGGGGTGACTTAATTCCCCCCCTTGCATCCTCATCTAGAGCGCCCGGCAGTCAGCCTCGCCACCAGCCGCTCCTAACGGGTGATCATGGCGAAGCGCAGAGAGCTCCCTACTCCCACCAAACACCTTTGCTGCAGACCCAAAACCTTTGGCACCCGCCGCTGTTGCTTTCCCTTCTGCCCATTCCGCCACCAGGTTTGGAGCTGCCGCTTCCGTGTTTGGAGTGCTGCTGCCATTTGGAGTGCCGCTGCCATTTGGAGCACCGCTGTCATGTTTGGAGCTGCCACTTCCGCGTTTGGAGCTGCTGCCGTATTTGGAGTGGCGGCGGCGCTCCAAATGGCAGTGGTGCTCCAAACAGCGGCACTGCTCCAAACGCGCGGAAGCAGCAGCTCCAAACGCAGCGGCAGCTCCAAATGCGGAAGCGGCAGCTCCAAACAGCAGCAGTGCTCCAAACAGCGGCAGCGCTCCAAACGTGGAAGCGGCAGCTCCAAACGCAGTGGCAGCTCCAAATGCAGAAGTGGCAGCTCCAAACAGCAGCGGTGCTCCAAACAGCAGTGGTGCTCCAAACGTGGAAGTGGCAGCTCCAAACGCGACAGAAGGGAAATCAAAAGCGGCGGGCGCTGAAGGTCTTGGGTCTGCCGCAAAGGTGCTTGACAGGAGTAGGGAGCTCTCCGCGCTCTGCCATGATCGCCCATTAGGAGCAGCTGGTAGCGAGGAATTACTGCCCGCGGGGCGCTCCTAACGGCAAGTCGCCCCACCCTTCCCCCCATTTTGCATGTTTTAAAATAGGCCTAAATTTGGGAGGAGGGGCTTAATTTCATTTTATGCCTAGAAAACATGCTGGGTCTTCCTATTGGGGGAGGTCGTATTGTTGGAGAAACACGGTATTTGCTCCACTGACATGACTTGTTACAATTATTTTTCCATAAAATGGGAGATGTATACAGATAAAGACAATTGTGTTTTTCATAGGCAAAATATAAATGTTAATATGTTATAAACTTTTCTTTTTAAAATTTTGTAAGACTTGTATTGTCTTCATTCCAGCTCTGCTATTGTAAGCCCAGGAGATCTCTGAGACATGGAATCCCAAATCAAAAGATACAAAAGCCATGACTGCTTTTAGACAGGGACAGGTCAGCTTTTGTGGCTCCTTTTCTTGTTACTTTTTGTTTGGATTATTCTTAGATGCTTTACATAAGGATGCCCATAATGATCCAGGGAGGACAAACAGTACAAAACATGATCTCAGAGCCTGAAGGGACAAGCTGTAAGGAATCATGCAACCCAGCCTGAAATAAGTGCATTGATTGTCTATTTATTTCCAGATGCAATCAAGGAAAGCCCTTCCCTGCATATATCAGGGGCGGCCTGCAGGGCGCTTAGATCTGACCCATGGGGCCGGCCTGCAAATAGCAAAGAATCAGCCCACGATGCCTTTGCTAGCGAAAATGGGGCATGGGGGGCACAGGCAGCCCCCGTGCCCCATTTTCAGCCTGGATGGCCTCCTGCAGCACCCTACCAAACAAAACAGGGCATGGGGAAGATCTGCCTGCAGTCCCTGACCCATTTTGGCCAGCAGGAAGCTATCCAGGCCAAAAATGGGGTGCCCCCATACCCCATTTTGGCTGGCAGGGTGCTGCAGAAAGCATCCGTCCTGTCTCACTACCACCACCAGCCTCCAGAGGACAACTGCAATGCCGATCCGGTCCTCCAAGAAATCCAGTTTGACACCCTTGGTCTATATCCTTAGGAGCAGGAAATGGAGAGTAGGTTCATTTCACCTTTAGTGGAGGAATATGAGGTCATGACATAAGATAAAGTTTTCTCTGTGGAGTCTTAATAATAGGGTCACTTAAAAGGCAACTAACACCAACTCTATCATATTTACATGTTAGCTCCCTTTTACCAGGTATTGTCAAGTGCAAAGAATCAGGATCCTTTATAAGGGTGCAGCTTAAATGATTTATTGCAGCCTTTACGCAAGAATCTGGTCAACTAAAGATCAGCACTAAATTAGCGCTGGATAAGAGCCAATGGAGTTCAAGGGGGGGGGGGGGGGCAGATGAACTTTTATGGCAACACAAAGACTTTAAACTGATGATTCATTTAACTACGCCCTCCAGCTCTGCCTGCTCTTCTTCTACGGGTATTTATGTACTATATGCTTATAGTCAGTGTAATGGGTGAAGTTTGTTTCTATATTTTATTAATTTTTATCGGAGAAAGACTGACTGAGCTGGGGGAGGAGTCAAATGGGGAATTTGTTTGGAATCCCCACAGGGGAATAAGAGGGTGAATTGAATGCTGTTAAATCTTATCTAGTCTGATCCAGGCACAAACCATCAATCTGAGAAGATTCTTGTGTTATAGGTTTGAGCAATTGAACAGCTAATTGAGATCTTCACACGTGGATCTGATTGTTAATTCCTGACAGTTTCACTGATTTTATTCAAGATATTTAATTACATTATTTACTGGAAATAGCTTGTTATTTCCTTTAGCCTTCGTACTGCAATCCTGGAATACAACATTAAGTTATAAAATTAATTAAATTATAAACTAAAATAAGGCCATGGGAGTGACTACTGAAAAACAGTTCCACGGAGCTGAAGCAATGTGCCCTCAGTATGTTAGATTCAAAAATGTATTATGTCAATTAGTTATAACAAGAAAACAGTATGCATTATCTGTAACTCAGTAAAATATTTAATGCTTTAGATGAAGCAGATAGTGGTCCACAAAAGCTTAAGACACAGTAAATATGTTAGTCTTTAGCTGTTACAAGACATTGAGGTTTTTTGTTTCAACATGTGATTAGATTTATAAATTGTTAATGCAAATCTCTTCTACTTGTCTGAGATCCAAAGTATGCTTAGTACAGTGAACTGTATTTTAATATATTTCCTAAACAGCTATTCTTCTTAATCAATTATTATATCAATTCACTTGCTGTCAACTGACCAAACTGCTGACTACAACAACTTTCTTGGGTTTAAATACACAAAAACCAAGCATATATTTTTATGCTATTTACGCCTTCCCTTCAAAATTATAGTTGATGAATACAATTCATACCTAAAATTAAAAGAATAATAAAATTAAAAAGCCTAATTTGTCAAATAAAGAATATTTTTGGAAGAAATATGGGCAGCTAAATTTTGATATAATAGACCATTCTTCTATTATTTGTTTCATGCAAAAGCTTGTGGAAATGTACTTTTTAAAGTTAGGGCCAAAACTTTAAAAACTGTTTTTAGGTATCTTAATAAAACAGTATATAAATTTTTTCATTTTAGATTTAATATCTTAATCTCTCTGTTCAACTGAAAGGCATAACTTTTAAATATGAGGTTCCACTAATGTCCATTAACTTGATCATTTCTGTCATCAACTACAATAATTTAAATAATAAATGTTGATACTAAAAGAAACTATTATTGAAGCTTACTTTTTTAAGGTCTTGTAGTAAGTCTATTGCCATAAATCAATAAATTCACAAGCCTTTCCCCCCTTCTCCTAAATCTCAACTCAATATCATGCTTACTGCAAAAGCTGATTTTAGAAACTAGCTCTTTTAAATGACAGATATTGTAATATTGCTCAAAATATGGGAGGTGCCAATCTACAGGAACTTCAAAATGTATAATTAGAACTTTGAAATATGCATTGCTGTTATTTAGAATAATTTCACTATACAGGAGAACAATTGGTTTCAATCTAATATTTAAGGATCTGCTGCCAACGCTGAGAATCAGAGTCAAAATTAGAATCTTTATCATGCCTCATTAATCATATTATAAAAAGCTATCATTTATTTTGATAATGTACATTTAAAAGCTGACAATTTATTCCTGGAAGGGCTGAGTAGCTATAGACCTTTACATATCGTCACTTATTATTATCCATGTGGTTGTTAGAAAGTGAAATACGATTGTTTTCCTAGCCATTACAAATAACATGAGGTGAAGTCAATGGTTAGAGGCAATTCAGTAACATAAATGGGAGGTTGAGTTTAGATACATAACACTGAAGTGATCCATATGTTTAACTGTGTATGTTTAACTATGTGTTGCTTTCTCCAAAAGTATCTCGCACCCCTCTCTCTCACAGACACATGTTTAAAAAAACATGCTAAAATGAAATAAGCTGATGTACTCAAAGATTTACCTAGTGGTGTGTTGGAAAAGAATGGCAGCTGCCAGATCCATTGTTTCCACTGCACTGAGCTGCTACCATAGAATGGCTGGGTAGCACATTAGCTGTAGTGACTCAGCTCTATCTCAACTGGCTCACAAAATTCCAGAAATTTTGGCAATCTGCTGTTGCCAGCTGATGTAAGCTGACACCAACATACCAGTGGATTTACCATAAATGAATGAGAATTATACTTCTCCTTATACAATCACTGCAAGAACGCAAGATGCCAAGAAATGTTACCAATTCCAGAAACAGATGTATTTCCAAATTACTAGGTTGCTGGTTCAAAGTATGCCATGCACAAATTCACAAACTTTAGTGAATCTAAATCTGTCTTGAATCTAAAACCTTCATTTTTAGGACAATAGGCTTCAGAACAACAAAATGTTAGCAGCTTTGTTTCAAAATAATAACAAATACGCAGTGTAAGGCTAAAGGCCTTTCTAGTCTGCATCCTATTTTCAAAAATGAGCAATTAGATGTCTCACGGAAACCCACAAACCAAAAGATGAAGGTTCTTTTTTGTCATTGCTCCTGAGTAAATGAAATTCCTTGGTGTTCTATATTTCTTGATCTATAATGCCTTAGGGTAGCAAAGACGCAGATAAAATCAAGGAACTTTCCATAGGTTATCTTGTGCTGGCAGTAAAATGTCACTAATAAAGAAGAATATTGATAGCTCAGGGTTAACATGAGGGGTCCTTGGTGCTCTCTGAGTTTGCTCGTTTCACTACCCAAACTAGATAACATCAGCAGCACTGACGATGTTATCTAATTTGGGTAATGAAACATCTGCAAAAAAACAATCAAGCTTAGGCAGCACCAAGGACCCCTCAAGTAAAATGTCAAACAAGAGTTTTAAAAAGTAGAAGCAGAACCAGGACACAGTCTAAACAGAGGATGGAGCTGTAAGATTACTAAATCCTAACTATAAACACTGATTTCACAAACAGAAAAAATGTTAAAATACTCAATGGCTGAAAAGTATATTGAAATAAAACAAAAAAAAATATTCTTATACATTTTCAAGTGCATAAAATTCTTTGCAATGCTGATTGGGACAAAAGAGTAATCTTAGTAAGTGTACCCAAGCTCCAATAACAATAAAGGAGAAGAGGGACTATCTTGTACTGAATAAAGTTTTCCAATTCTTTTTTCTCACTGTGGCTTCCCCATCATCTTTTTTAAAATTTTTAGTTAATTTGATTTGTCAATTGCTTACAAGATAATTGGTATAAGAATAAACATAATTATGAATACATGAAATGGATACATATAAGAAAAATAAAAGAAACAATAGGACAGGTGCGGTAGGAACGTTGGTGCGCTTATGCATGCCCCCTACAGATCTCTTAGGAAAGGGATGAGGTCAATAGTAGAGAGTCTAAGGTTAAAGTTTTTGGGGTTTGGGGAAGAAGAAACCACATAGTCAAGTAGAGCGTTCCAGACATTGACCACTCTGTTGCTGAAGTCGTATTTCCTGCAATCAAGTTTGGTGCGGTTAACCTTGAGTTTGTATCTATTGTGTGCTCTTGTATTGTTATGGTTGAAGCTGAAGTATTCATTGACAGGTAGGACATTGCAATGTATGATTTTATATACTATACTTAGATCGGACCAAAGGCGGCATAGTTCTAGGTTTTCTAGGTCTAGAATTTCAAGTCTGGTGGCATAAGGTATTCTGCAACGAGTAGAGGAGTATAGAACTCTTCTTGTGGAATACTTCTGGACTTTCTCAACTGTGTTAATATCAGATACGTAATGTGGGTTCCAGACTGATGAGTTGTATTCGAGTATTGGTCCAGCAAATGTTTTGTATGCTCTAGTTAGTAGTGTGATATTACCAGAGAAAAAGCTACGTATCTTTTGGAATGGTAAAGAGTGTAATACTGGGATAAATAGCAATAGCAACAGTACTTAGACTTATATACAGTCCAAAGTACGTTACAGTACTCTCTGGATGGTTTACAAGGTTAGCATATTGCCTCCAATAATCTGGGTCCTCATTTTACCGACCTCAGAAGGATGGAAGGCTGAGTCAACCTTAAGTCCATTAGGATCGAACTCCAGACTGAGGGCAGAGTTAGCCTGCAATACTGTGTTCTAGCCACTGTATCATCAGGACTCTAAAAAATAAAATAATATTTTTTTTATCCTAAGCAGCAATGACTGAAGGACTCAGGGAGACCAAGGAACTACAAGTAGTCCTCGACTTACAACTATACGTTCAGTGACCCTTTGAAATTACAACGGCCCTGAAAAAAGTGACTTATGACTGTTTCTCACATTTACAATTGTTGCAGCATCTCCGTAGTCACATGATTACATTTCAGATGCTTGGCAATTGGTTCATATTTATAACAGCTGCAGTTTCCCGGGATCACCCTTTAGCGACCTTCTGACAAGTAAAATCAATGGAGAAGCCAGATTCACTTAACTACCATTTTACTAACTTAAGCACTGCAGTGATTCACTTGACAACGGTGGCAAGAAAGGTAAAAAAATGGGGCAAAACTCACTTAATGACTATCTTTTGGGCTCAATTGTGATCATAAATCAAGGATTACCTGTAAACTGCAGCAAAGGAGACAGAGTAACCCAACTGTGAAAGTCACTTCTGCTTATACAGCTTTGAGGCTAGTCCAAGAACTCCTAAAACCAAACTGTATGCTCTTTGCTAAGTAAACTTCTCATCATTTCAAAAACTGGAACAGAACAATTAAGCATCAGTCGTAACGTATGCCTTTGTAAGCACAGAACTGGATTACTATAATATATTCTACAAATGGCTGCAATCGGTGCAAAATGCAATTGGTCTATCCATTAATAATGGGTGAAAGCTATTGTAACCATGTTCCGTATCTACCTCAAGAACAACATTTTGCTCTTGAGTCGAAATTCAAAAGTGCTGATCATTACTTAAAAACTCTATACCAGGAAGATGTTGTTGGAAATCCTTGTTTTTTTAGGTTCAAATAAACTTTTAAGAATGCTGTTAAAATTTGGCTTTTTAGGAGAATTCCTGAGGAGTGAATTTTGTTCATAGAAAGGCAGAAGGCAAGATATGCTAATTTTATTTGCAACTGTCACATCAATTGGCTAAACAGACATTAAGCAAAACTATCACTTACTTGCTGACTTCTTTATACTGTGCTATTTCCTCAATATAAAGGAGATCATGTAGCCGTGACTGATAATTACTCTTGGTCAATGATCTATCCAAGACAGACTGTGTAAATAGCTGGTCAGCAGACAGAGGGATCTGATATCTGATCAGAAGGCTCTTATCCAATTCAGTAGTCTCGTTTGGCTCAAATTCTACAATTGTCTTGGAAGTGGAATCCCAACGCTTGGCTGTGGTTAACAGTTGCTGCCGTGCATTCATCCGGTATTCAAGATCTATTTGCAGCAGATAAAGAAAATAAACAGACATGTTTACTAAGTTATATTTAAATAATCAAACTGCATATGGCAATATATTTTTTTTAAAAAACCCTCAACAATTAACACCATCTTATAGGTGGATTAACAATCCAATTAAAATAATTTTAAAACATTAGGGCATAGAGCTTTGGATATCAAAAAGCAATTTTATTACTGGTATGCATTAAATTATTTCATGGTATCTGAAGGCCTATGGAAACAAACATTTTTGTTATTAAATTATTAACAGTTGAGTTTAATGCTTATTATTTCATTGTATTCTTATTTAATCTAGTAAAGTTGTAAATACTAAATGCTTGCATGTTTTTTTTCTGAGTCTAAAAGCATATTAGCATAATGATATATGAATTGTTTTTATATTATGCTGGAGAATTAACATACTGAATCTTCACAACCCTATAATTGCTCACATTAAAACTTACAATAGACTTCATCCTTACTTCTTTGATAATGGTAACTAAAAGAATTGGCAGATTAACAGGAATTTTTAGCCTCAAAAGATATACTTAGAATGTCTTACAGTATTCATTCTGCAGCTTAATTCCACTAGAATCACAAACATGGCTTTGGCATATCAGAAACAAAATCTGAAAACAGCTATGCATCATATGCTTAAAAGAGTTTTATTTTTAGTTTCCAACTGACCACCAGTATATATACAGGTAGCCTGCGACTTACGATCACAATCAAACCCAAAATTTCTGTTGTTAAGTGAGGCAGCTCTTAAGTGAGCTTTCCCCCATTTTATGATCTTTCTTGCCATAGTTTTAAGTGAATCACTGCAATTGTTAAATTAGTAACATGGTTGTTACTTCAATCTGGCTTCCCCATTGATTTTGCTTGTCAGAAGGTTGCAAAACATGATCTCAGGACTCTGCCAGTCATAAATATGGGAAAGCTGCCAAGCAGCCAAATTTGAACATGTGACCATGGGATGCTGCAACTGTTGTAATTATGAAAAATGGTCATGTCACTTTTTTCTTTGGCGTTGTGACTTTAAAAGGTCACTAAACGAATGGTTGTAAGTTGAGGACCGTCTGAATTTGCATGAAATTTTGGAATCCCTTTTAGGTAAGAAGTGAGCAAAATTGTGAAAATGCTAATGACAATATCTAGAAAAATTGGTTGATAAATAAAATGAATCTCGGAGTCCTTCATTAATACACTTCCTTCCATTCTGAATGCTGAAAGAGACAAGGCTAATTCTACATATATAATTTAGAAGCAAGTTAGGCACACAAAGCAGCAATCAAAAACCAAGATTGCCAATTTCTCAGTAGAGTAATTTCTTTTTCAAATAATGCACTGGTACTGTGCATTTATTGGAATGATACCCATCTTTACCAGCTTGATTAACAAAGTTAGACTAAGACAAGATAAAATTAGTTGCAAATTCTTTTTCAATAAAGAAAACTCTGTGGCCAAATCAAACTTTATCTATTTTAAAGTCAGCCCATTTAGCGTTCTTCTTCCTTATCATCCAATTCCCTTTCCCTTTATAAAGCATGATATGACTATATAAATCACTTGCTTTATCTACAGAAGTAGAGAAGTTGGTACAATCTGTTGGTATAATTTTGAACTTCTTTATTCTAAAGATTCAGCCAGATGTCAATTACAGTGATGTAGCCCAAAACATCTAGAAAGTACTAAATTTATCCTATGCTTGAGGGACAGATTACAATGAACCTAGATATCTGGTATGAATGGTATGAATGTATGTATGTTCTGTTTTTATTATTTTTATTTTAAAAAATCTCAAGCCAGCAAATATATCTAATATTCCTTCCTCCTCCTATTTTATCCTATGATATGAGTTGGGCTGAGAGAGTGTGATTGACCCAGCTGGTTTTCATGGCTAACATGGAACTAGAACTCACAGTCTCCTAGTTTATAGTCTTACTATATAACTAACCTAAATATCTAAGTTATTATAGACACTGTACATGACACAATACTTTATTATTGTACTTATTTGTAAATATACTTGCCTCTGCACACACAGAATGGCAGAACCTGGAAGCGGAGTTAAAAGAGGGATCAGTTTAGAATCCCTGTGTAGCCACAAACAGACTAAGTCCAGCCTTCCTTGAATTAAATAGACCCTTATCTAACTCCAAGCAGCTGCTAATTGTGAATTGGGAGGATTCTTGTGCATAGGCTGTTCAGCAATAAATCAGTTTGACTTGATCTTCATCTGTGGACCTGGTCTTTTGTGCCTGACAGTTAAATATGTAAGTCAAATGCCACTGACAAAGGAAAGCTTCACATACACAATTTAACAATGATTCAGAATGCTTTTAATATGAGATTTAAAAGAACCTTCCTTTATTCAAATGATATTTAAGATTATATATATTACTTCCCCTGACTAATGCACTTTGCATCTAGTACCCCAAATAATTGTTTATATGCAACTTGTCCAAATACTTACTATTCTTGTAGGCAGCCTTCCCAAAGTTATACATTATATAAGTAAATTTGGGGCTGAGAAAGATTCATAAATGTACACATTTGTTTTTTAATGAAACTGCAAATCATACCTTCTGTTGAGGCAGCATCAATCATCACTCGTTGCATCAAAACTGGTTCAGTCCCAAAGTCAAATACCACAGTTTGACGAAAGGTCCCAAAGATTTCTGTACTAAAAGCTACGCTGATTTTGTATACTGAATGATCTGTTCCATTCTGGGCCATCTTTCCTCCAACCCATTCCTGGCAGGTTTCTGGGACTTCTTGTTTTATTTGGGTGGTGCTATCTCCAGCCGATATTGCCATGATACTAAAATGAGGACGATGCGCATCATAAAGGAGTGCCACTCGATACAGCATTCTTGCAGGCTGTGAAGGTAAAAAAAAACTTCTAAATAATTGTGGTACATGTTTCCTCATTTAGATGTGCACTATATTCCTCCCTTCCCTTCCCTTCCCTTCCCTTCCCTTCCCTTCCCTTCCCTCCTTCCTTTCCTTCCTTCTTCACATTTATGCAGCCGCCCATGTCACAAAGTGTGACTCAGGGCAGCATACAATTTAAAAAATGAACCATATATACCTATCTACTGTATATATCCATTTCTATCTCTATCTCTATCCATCTGTTTATCTACACCTACCTACCTATCTAATTTAAAAGACTAAAAGACATTATCTCTGGTTTTATGGACCATGTACCATATATTATATCAACAATTCTCCATTTCCATTAGCTCCCCAATCATTTTGACATAGCCACGTTTGAGAGACTTCCGTAAGGCTACCAATACATATTGCAATGCAGTGGTGATTGTTTCTATATGTTTAGATATAATACAACCATTTCCTGCAACTTTAAAAACACTTTATTTGTAAAACTGCAAGTTTTTTTTTATTTTAATCAAGAAAAAAAATGGAACGTTATATTAGAAATGGTTTTGGAAAGGGGGAAGTGAGAAAACTCTCTTAATAATAATTTGCATTCGAGGAATAAGTTAGAGTTCAAAGTACTTCATGTAAATGATGGAAGGAATTATATACGGATCTGTAAAATGGCCCACATTAGAAACATGGAGAAGTTAACTTTTCCCCAAACCATCTTCAAAATGACTGTCTTCAGTGCTGTACTGCATTAGTTCATGAATCTTGTCTCCGCTGATGTCTCCCTGGCCTAATGAAATCTGTCTCAGCATTCAGCTGAATTCTATACCATTTAGCAGGATTCTGCTTTATAAATAGGAGGCCAAGGCAAGGCCAGTAAAGCAAGCCCAAATTGCAAAAATAATATCTATGAAAGTATAGATATTTAGATATTTTTCTTAAATCACAACAATACCTGAATGTAGATATTCAGGTAAATGTTATATGTAGCATTTATCCTGTGAGTTAAGTTTTTTCCATTGCAAGTTTTTATCCTACAAACTAAATTTGGCATATTGTAGTCCCAAGAACATGCATATTCCAAAAGAGAAGTTGTTTAAAATTGTAGGGTTAAGTATCTATATTTATGTTCCAGCAATAAACTATAATTCTTTTTAAAAAAAGACAGAATCCTACCTTACATGTAAGAGCAAAAGTCCACATCTGATGTGATTTTTTGGTGGTGACAGTAACTGATAGTTCAGGATTATGTTCAACTCTTACTCCATCAAGACATTCACTGAGCTAGAGAAAATGCAGTGTTAGAATTTTATAGGATAATAATAGTGCTGGGAAAATAATTCTGGGTTTAACTGAAGACATATGTGTTAATAAGATCAATATGAGTGAATGGTCAGTTTATCAACTAACCTTTTATTATAATTATACTGTTATCATAATCTGTTCTTAGTGCAAAAAAAATTTTTTGAAACATTTCTGGAGGAATTTTCAACTTGAAACTGTCTGTTTTGCACTTGAAATAACTTTCAAACTTGGAATGGGAAATTTTGCAAAAAAAATCTGTCCTTGAAACACATCAAGATGAAATATTTTATGCAAACTTCTGTTAATGCAAGTCTCACTGCATGATTCATACATACATATACATATACATATACATATACATACATACATATATATATATGTGTATTTATAAGTTTTAGGTATATACATGTATGGCCTTCAGCCAGACCTGGCTCACTCATTATAGTTGTGCTTTTAAAGTTGTAGTTAAAGCACAACTATAATTGGATATCTCCTTTCTGAGGTTTAGAGACAGTGACTGGCCCAAGGTTACATATGTACATCTAAAGTTTCTGAACAATTCAGAGAAGACTCAACATTTCTTAATGGGCATTTGAAATAAACTAGAAGAAAGAGCTGCATTGATCTAATATAGCACTTTAACTTCAATGAAAGACACAGACACAAGAGTCACAGTTGTTTCGATCACATAATTTTTAAGCTGCATGCTAAAACCCTACAATTAATTTCTTTAGCGACATACTATCAGGCTCTGTAGGTCTTTATTTAAGACACAATACAAAAGACATACAGCTCAAGAAGTACAGTATTCACATACATAATGAATAACAAAAAGACTGCTGGAGTAATAGAGATTATATATGTACTTGGGGAAATGAAGCTGCCCATAGAGTAGCACAAAAATACTATATTTCAATAGGCCTCTGGCATGATTAACATCTTCAACTCATCATCAGAATCAGAAATATATTTAACTCAGAATCTACAGATTTGATTGAGAGCTGTGGTGGCATAAAATACAGTACTGCAGGCTACTTCTGCTGACTGCCAGCTGACTGCAATTTGGCAGTTCAAATCTCACCAAGCTCAAGGTTGACTCAGGCTTCCATGCTTCTGAGGTGGGTAAAATGAGGACCCAGATTGTTTGGGACAATATGCTGACATTATAAACCTCTTAGAGAAGGCTGTAAAGCATTGTGAAGTGGTATATAAGTCTAAATGTTATTACTATGCTATTCCATCAGAGATTTCAGAAATACAGGGCAGAAATCTCCTTTGTGTCAGAGAGAAGTCAAAATGGATTTAATGGTATGGATGTACAGTAAATCCAATTTATATCTATTGGACTGGTTCATGTCCTTCCTATCTACCATTTTGTATTTATGTACAATCAGATATGTTACTAGATATGGATATGCAAACTAACTCTGATGGAGATCATCAATAAAATCATGGTAGCAAAAATTACACACCATTTTCTCCACGTTTTTTAGATACATTCCTGACCTAGTATAGAAGCAGGTTAATATTGTATAATTCACTGAATCATTACACTTTTGACAGGAGTCTATGTTTCTAGATGTAAGTCTCCTAGCATTCTCAAAATCCATAATGGACTTTTCTGTGGTAAGAAAAAATACAGAAGCAGCAGTGTTGAAATAAGAATGGTTACAAATGGAAGATAACATCATATAAACTCATTTTGTCACCCTATATCAATATTTTTTTTAAAAAAAAGTCATCTGGAAACATCTGCAAGAATCAGAATTGATTTGTGATTCTTTTATTAACAGAAATAGGCAACTGCATAATATAAATAATATTTTGAGGGTGTTAAAAATCTAGCAGACAGTGTCAAAATCAAGCTTCTAATTTTAAGTATGAACACTGAAGAGTTGCATTTATTCTTACCACTCTCTCAGGAGATAATGAATTCATCCATTTTTCAATTAAGGATTCCATGTAACTTCCCAAACATTGCTTGTTTTCTTTCTGTTGTTTTAACTTTATCAAGCGGGAAGCATATCGTTTCTGCCATTCGGTCAGCTCGTCCTGGGAATGTGCTGAAGTACACTGTGCACCATATCTGCAAATTCCTTGCTCTAAAAATCTGCATAAAATGGGCAAGAAAAACATTCCTTAAATTCCCCATTTGAAATAGCCGCCAAACGCATATTTTTTTTGAGTCTTGAGTTCTGAACTTCCCAACCACACCTAACTAAAACTGTTAACCATAACCCGATTTGCAGAAGATGCAGCTCAATCGATCTGCTTACAGTTGCACCTGTTCCAAAGCTGTTGCAAAGTAAGAGGTTGGCAGACATAATCTGGATATGCCGGTTAAACTAAACATTTAGATCCTGGCTATAGTATAATTTATCCCAGAATATTTAAGGGAAAGCCTAAGCTGACAAATGTTAGTTTGCAATTGTGGCAAATATTCCCTAAACTCTGCTGAAGATCTTACCTAACCTGGTAATGAAACATTTGGAAACCAACCCACAAGCTCAGAGAACAAATCTCTCCACCCTTAAATGTTGGTTTATTCAGGAAATAGTGTGTCTCTTTTATTATAATAATAAAATATACAGAATTGTCCAAAAGCACATTTTAGTATCAAAAGCATACATACTAAACTCACAGGAGTAAGTATAAGGGAAGTGTTTTTCAAATGGATATGGGGAGGGGGAGAGGGAGGAAGCCAGACAACAAAATCAGTATATGATCTCCCCAGCTTTCTAGATTCTTAGTGACACCTTGTGGCCTTTTCTGCTTATTTCAGATTCATATTGGTACAGTCAGCAAATAATTCAAATGGCTGCAATTTTTCCCCCAGTACTTTATGCACCCAAGGCTACATTTGGATTTGTGTAATTAAACTAATTTTCCCACCAATTCTGTTGCCAGTATAGGAACTGCTTCATAAAAGCTTACCACCTGGAAGCATAATTTATAAACTATTTACACTCTGTAATATGTTTTGTTTTGGCACAGACAGCAATAAGAACGGTTCAGCAGTGGAAACAATCACCAAGGCGGGCACATGCACTCCTACACAGGCACCTGTCCATCTGTCCTTGGGATTCCTGTACTGAAGAGGAGTTTAGGGTCCTTGGGATTCTAAGAACCCAGGAGTTAATTGCTAGGTCTTCAGGCACTGCTATATTGCCATTTCTTTATGCCTTATATGGGAGTTATAATACATTTGTCACCGAGTAAAAGTGATTCATTTAATTTGGATAATTTATAAATAAAGAATATTGCTGTCCTTTTTTGTTTTCATGTATTTATGTTTTAATTATAATTCTAAATGATATAATTAGGCAGTTTTAGTGAAAAGGCAAGATAAGATTGTAACAATGAGAAAATGCAGATTTGTTTTAAAATGATTAAATAACACTTTTAATATACATTTTAAAAAGCTCAAATATGTGTTGGTTTTCAAGTCAACTTAAATATACCATCTGAAGGGTGGGGGGGATTTCTCTAAAATCATCACAAAATACCTTCATACAGACTTCTAAACTCAAGCCACAATAACATTTTAAAACTTCAGGATACTTATGCAAATCTATCATCTATCAAATAGGTTTATCAATCGGATAGTTACAAATTAAACAGACACTACAAAGTCTGTTGATCTTACAAACAAAGCAATTACAGGGAAGAATTCAGGTTGTGTTAAACTGCAGATGAATATGCATGGTTAAATGAAGATTTGGATAATACAGCTGAGAACTCTCAAAATGTAAGACAAAAATAATCAGTAAACTGGAAGCAAGCTTAAACATTAGCTTGTAAATATAAAAATGGAAAGCAATAGTTACACTTTAATTAACACCAGGTAGCATTATTTAGCATTTCATTAACAACTTTATAAGGTTACAATCCAGCCTTTTAGAATCACTTATTACAGGAAAAGGGGCAAACTGTCACGAGCTGGAGCACTTTGAGATGGGGTGGGGAGGGGAGAAATGGGCCATCATTCAATTCCTTGTTGAGGAATGCAAACTATGACATAAAAACACTAAACAAGAGATTATCCTGGCATTTTATTACCATGCAAGGAAATGATTCCCCTGTTTAGTTTTTGCACACTGGGCTGCTATTAAAGGTGCAGGAGTGTCTTTAAAAAGAAATCCAGCAACCCTCAAAGGCTAACAATCAGAGTGAGATATCATGTGTGGTGTCCATAATTGCACATGCGTGCCTCTGAGCTACATTCTTCACTAAAGGATTTTTTTGATGGCTGCAGCTTATTCTAGGAGAAAGATACCATCTGCAGGGAAACCAAATCAGTGTGGTACAAGCATAAAAAATATGAATTACCACACACAAAGCCACTAGGCACTAATTGAAGGGCCAAATACCATCACCATCCAATATGCCTCTAAGTTTACTAATTAAGGGGATAAAAGAAAATCCTTTTATTATCTCAAACACAGATTAAAAGAAACTTCACTCAGAAGGCCCCCGAAAAAGGGAGCTATTTCAACTAATTCCTCACTGCCTTTCATCCTTCTGGCAGCAGCACATATTTGACTTTGCAGCTCCTTAACATTAAAAAAGAAAACTGATGTGATAAACAGTGTCATGAGACCAGCCAAAAGTCTTTTATGTCACATTGGTTTCAAAAGAAGAGTTTAAAACATATTTACGCATTGATTGTTGAAATCAATGGCTGGTTCATAGCCATAACATTTGCCAAAACAGCGAAAGATAGTGGAGAGACTCCAACACAAAGTCAGTGAAAAATATTAAACAATTCCCCCACCGTGTCTAGTTAAAACTTTCTCTCAAAAGGATGAGGAATAGTAAATTTTAAAAAAGTATGGATGGTTCGTGCCTGCAATTCTAGGAAGTCACTTCTAGAGACCTATTCTAAAACAGACATGGCCCAGAAGAAAAACAGGGTATTCCAGAAAATTTCATCTTGGAAGTTCTCTAACCCTAGAACAGTAGATTTTATGTGTGCTTAAGATGTATGAGTAGAAATGGGTCTTACAAGTTATCTACTCCACTTTCCTCCATAAAGAAATCTACTAACCTAACCTTGCCATGTGGCTTTTTAGTGCCTTTGAAAATCTTCAATAAGAAATGATCGCTGTTCTAGGCAGACTATTTTAGTGCTTCATGGTTTTTATTATATGAAAATTCCTCCTAATTTTCAGAAGAAATCCTTGTTTTAGATTTCAACCTGTTGATCATTGTCCTCCCCTCAGATTTAACAGGTGCATCCCCCTTGGACATAACAGTATTTAAAATATTTATAAACCATCAGAATTCCCATTGGTCTCTTTTTCTGTCAAGGACATGCGCCCAGCTCTTTTAATCATCCTTGATAGGGCTTGCTTTTCAAACCTCTCAACCTGGTGGGACTTCTCTGAACCTGCTCCAACTTTTCCATGGCATTTTTAAAATGCAGGCCGAAGACAATGTAGAGGGTCACCCAATAAGTGCAAAGTAAATAGAAGTATTTCCTCCTGTTACCCGAACTCAGTTGTGTCTGTTAAGGTAGCCCACATTATGCTCCCATCGTGCACACAGCACATAGACCCTAAATATTTCCCAAGTGTTCTGCTGCCAAATCATGTCTCCCCTTCCTATACAGCAGGGGTCCCCAACCACCGGGCCGTGGACCGGTCCCGGTCCATGGAACATTTCCTACCGGGCCGCCGGTTTGCTGGGCGCCGCCATCTTGTTTGACGAGAAAGTGCTTCCGGGTGAGCTTTTCCGGTTGGAAAGCGGCGTTTGGGTCCTGAAGGAATCCTCGCGCCTTAGTTTCATCGAAGGGGGGGGGGCTTCTAACGAAACTAAGGCGTGAGGATTCTTTCAGCACCCAAGGCAAGGCGAGCCGAGCAACCGTCCCGAAGCCGTCCCGAAGCGAAGCCCATCGACAAAGGTGGAGTTGAAGGTGGCGGGGAGAAGCGGGGGACGGCTGGCTGGCCGGTCGCTCAGCTCGCCTTGCCTTGTCATGCGTGCTGATGCCAGTACCGGGCCGCAGATCATTTTGTGATGCCGGTACCGGGCCGTGGCACAAAAAAGGTTGGGGGCCACTGCTATACACTACATTTCATTTTTACTATCCTATATATTAACAATACACTAAGTTCATCCAAAACTACATCCTATACTTGAATGGGAATATCCCTCTCTGACTTTGTTCTTTTTTATTCATTCACAAATACCTTTCTTACTTCCTGAATGATGCTTACATATCAGAAAATGAATACAAGATCAAAGAATATCTGATATTTTTTTAAAAAAGATTCCCAAATATCAAACCATCTCTCTCCATTACTAATGCTTTCAAACTGAGAAATGTGGAAAAATGCATTATTTTACCTTTTGCATAATGTGTATTCTTCACTACTTGTGACTCCCCGGGGTGGGGGGCGAAATTGCCAGCCATCATGACATCCTGCCACATGATGATAAAATGCAAGTTATTTTTCTGGTTAGGGTTAGGGCACAATTTCCACAAATTTTACAATATACAGAACCCAATTCCAAAAATAGGGAAGATTACCACTTAATTGCTCTGGATTGGAAACCATATTAAAAACCATTTATTTTTCTATGTTGCTTTTATTTCCTATCTACACTAGAGAAATTGTTTTAGCTTCGTATATTCTGAATATCTATTAAACATTGAGACATTATGCATTTTATTAGTTTTTAAATAAATGTTTTTGAACTTATTTCATAGAAAAAAAGAGAAACATATTGTTTTAAATACAGTTAGTCCTCGACCTACGACCATAATTGAGTCCAAAGTTTCTGTTGTTAAGTGAGACAGTTGTTAAATGAGTTTTGCCCCATGTGATGACCTTTCTTGCCACGGTTGAAAAGTGAATCCCTGCAGTTAAGTTATTAGAATGGTTGTAAATTGAATCTGGCTTCCCCAGTGATTTTGCTTGTCAAAAGATTGCAAAAGGTGATCACTTGACTCCAGCATACTGCAACCATCATAAATATAAGCCAGTTGCCAAGCTTTCAAACTTTGATCATGTGACCGTGGAGATTTTGTAATGGTCGTTCAGTGTGAAAAACGGTCATAAGTCACTTTTGTCAGTGCCACTGTAAACTTTGAAAGGTCACTAAACGAATGGTTGTATGTCGAGGACTGCCTGTAAATATAAATACACCATTGTTATTACATTGTTATTTGTATATGTCTTTTCATGTTGTTTAGTTGTATGTTGTGAAAGAGCACCTTATTTCGTTGTTCTCAGGTTCTGAGTACAATGACAATAAATTTATCTTATCTTATCTTATCTTACCAACAAATTAAGGAAACATTCTGATTATTTCTCACATATGCAAAATCATCTAATGGTAAGATTTCAAACCTTACTTTTAAGATTCGAAGAAGCCCCAGTGAGAAACCAGCTTTTCTGATGACTCCAGGTGAAAACCCTGCAAAGCCCTCCCTCAGAATCAAAGGATTCCCCCATCTGTGAGTGCAATTCAGAACTGAGTCAATTTTAATTTTGTTCCTAACCCAATTAATCTTTTTTTTATTTGTCTGATACAGAATAGCAAGACAAGCATGCTTTTTCTATCAACTAATTAGCAATTCCAAAGTTTACTTAAATTAAGGCATTAATATTTTGATGCGTACCTTCTTCCACCTCTTCCACATGATGTACCAAGGGTATTTTACAAGCTGCTGCCTGCAATCATAAAGATCAAAATCAATTTCAAATATGCTTCTATTTACTATGTCTATAAAAATAAATAAAATATCCAACTTCTATGGTGGACTAGATGAACACTAAACTAGATTACTCTGAAGAATTAACCTGGTGTTTTATAATGACATTGTTTTAGTTATCACCTATTTAATCACAGAAGACAAATATTAGAATACAATTCTCCAGAGAAAATCATAAGTAGGAGATGTGCCTTTAGAAATTGTAAGCAATATTTTCCACTATGGGCTATCTTATAACCCTCTTTTAATTTCAACTATGGTGACTTCCAACAAGCATTATTTGGATCATATTTTATGATGCCAGCTTATTTACCAACACTTTAAATTCTTCATTAAACATTACAGGCAGCTCTTATTTGCACATATCACATGTTTCTGATATCCTTATTCCTATAAAGGCAGAAAAGAAATGGGCAGATGAGACTAAGGCCAATATAGGTTTGTTTCGGCAATATTTAAACATTAAAAATGTAAACCCAAATCAAGAATACCATTACTCAATTGCACTATAAAATGTAAAGTAGGCCACAGAGAATAATGGCTATAAAACAACAGATAAAAGAGGATATTAAAAATGCTCCTTAAATTATGGCAGTCACCTTCAAATTGGGGAAACAAAAATTGTGTCTGATACAAAAACCAATTCCTTTATTTCAGGAAGAGAGATATTCTTACCTCTGTTTCAACAAGAAGGTTTTTCAGCCTCGTCAGATCTTTAGTTACCATCCCATTCTGCTAAGAAAGAATATTGTCACATTCTGCTTATTTGTTATCTATTACAAAAATAAAAACTGAAACATTTTTTCTATCAGATTTTTTTCATGGTCACATGTAAGAAGTTTAGTTTTAAGAGATGCAAACAATTTTTTAGTGTTTTTTTCTACGACACCGTTTGGCTGAATGCTTTGGAATGACTATAGACCAGTTTGAAATATAACCTATCAGTTTTAATTAAAGAGGCCAGTTTTTCTACTTTGCTGAAAGTACTTCTCCCTTTTGTTTCATAAAATGCACCTTTCAAACATGAAATGACAGTCACAAATCTAAAAAAAAACTAGCAATAACTTTATGATACATGAATATTTCAAAGCAAAAGTCTGCATGGGCCATCACAGTGGACAAGATTGCAAGGATAAATGATGCAAGTTACGTAACTTTGCTTTCTATAGTCCTTTTTCGCTTATTGTGCAATGATTTCACTTCAATGCCCACTGGGAAGGAAGCAAAGGCTTGCAATCACTGCCAACTGTGATTTGCCATGTCATATACAGTTTGCACTATGGTTAAGCCTTCTGCAATTCTTCACAATTTCTAATACAAATAAATATCAATCCAAACATTGACTGCTGAAGAAAGCCTAAGCTTTGGCGCAGGTACAAATATGAACCACAAATAAAATTTGGGTAAAGGTAGAGAAACTTTGCTAAAATTTGAACCAGGAGCTTCCATTAAATTAATCTGTTTCAGCCATGGTTCTGTACTATTAAAAAAGAAAGAAAATTCTCCTGGCAGCCCTTTTGACCTAAACTACTCCCCCAATAGTAGAACCATGTTGTAGCAACCTGTGTATTGCTCCAAATTTTACCCTATATAGGGTAAAATTTGTCTCCCTAATTAAGAAATTGGTCATTAAACAGGTATTTCCCATTCCAAGCATGATGGTACTAACTGAAATTGAGCCATTATCCACTTTTTTAAAAAAAATATCTATTGCTTGAGAACTGATTTCTGATGTATATTAGAGATATTAGGGATTAAGGACTTGCAAACAACTTATGGCAAAAGTTTGACGTATCATATGGGGCATTTATCACAAATACATTTTCTCTTCTGCATCTGCTTCCAATATCTAAGAGATGACCTTAGAGAAACTACGCAGAGATAGTTTCAGCAACATGTACAACTCAGACCTGGCTCCATCAGAACCCTCTGCGGTATGTAAGGGATACTGTAGGCCAGGGGTGTCAAACTCGCAGCCCACAGGCCGGATGCGTCATGTGCTGGCCCTGCCCCCACACAGTTTGGCGAAGAGGAAAAAAGTCCTGATATATCACGTGACGTTGCTGTGATGGCGAGAGTTTGACACCCCTGCTATAGGCTGTCAGGTTTCCAATATTCTGTTATCATAGCCTGTATCAATACAATACTATCCCATAATCTGATTTTACTGAATCTGTTGTGAAAGCTGGCCAAAACCACACACACAAAGTTGACAAATTGGAGTCAGTGAATTTATATATATTAAATCAAGAATAAGCATGTTCTCATTATGACAATAAGATCAACTATCTATGGCTAATTCAATACAAAGTAATTTTATTACATCCTTAAACAACATTACAAACAGAAAAAACACAGTTCCAATAATAAGTTTAGTAAATATCAGTTCCTATATCCCAGGTAATATAATTAGCAATCTGCTTCTCTGAGAGACACTGAAAAATGCAACGTTCTAGGTGCAAAAATGGCAAAATTTTGTAATAGAGTTGCTTTCTAGTTCTTACCAAACAATTCATAGAAAAATCATCAGTTATCACCTGGAAAACTAGTTAATAAAGGCTGGATAAGCCTTAAATGAGAAGCAGCAAAAAAATCTGTAGCGTTAACGGATATGTTTATTTGTGTCTTAGTTTCAGGGACATAATCTCTGGGATACATTTTATATACTCTCTAAAAATATCAAAGGGGAGGACATTAATGTAAGTTCCCAGAAAGTGTCCATAGGTATTTCAAGTAGATAACTGAAGACAAGTAATTTGCAAGGAAAATTCTGTGGGTTTCCTTAAGAGATCAATAAATCCCCATAGTTTATGTGAAGTTCCCAGCTTGATAATCTTTCCAACATTATCTAACCCTGAAAATAATTGACATTCAGGGAGAAACCACACAATTATAAATTTACTGATGATGCTCTTCTATGAAACTTATGATTATCAGTTATTAAAAATGAATGCAGTCCAACTGAAACTAGATGGATCTTTAGCCATACTACTAATATCACTTGCCAAATTTGGTCTTCAATTTTAATCAGCACAGCCAATGTAACATGGTTAATAGAGATGCATGGGGATTTGATTAAAGAGTAATATGACCGAATCATACGTCTAAATCAACTTGGAGATTCACCATTTGCTGAATATACATGTTTTTCTAAATCGAATCCATTTGACTTACTGAATTAACAATTCAAATGAAATCAACTTCTTGAATCAAATCAATGGCTTGATTTGGAGACTGGATTATTTATGGTCCTAATACTTTATAAACAGATAAATACAAACATGGTCTGCTAGTGCCCCGTGCATTTGTACTGATTTCTGTCAGGAATAATCAAAGTGTCTTCTATGTATGAAAGTGACTAGTGTCAGGTAATATCAGGTAATTTATTAAATGGAAAAAACCAAAATAAAACAGTGATACAAGCCATAAACTTTCCAGTCAAACCAACATACAACCATTCAGCTGGCATTTTAACACTCTCTCAGGCTAATACCTTTGTAATGTGTTACACTGCAGCACAATTCTGCATTATTTGTTGATATTAATACATTCTATACAACTACATTCAATTATAATAAGATTAGTGTGATTCTTATTATATAAAATTCATTTTTACCATGTATTTTCTGTTAGCAAATGTTTCCTTAAGCCTAATGTACAAACAGATATAATCTGTTCAAATTTAAGATTCTGATTATATAACCAGAAATTCAAACATGCTTAATATCACCTTTGGATATACTTCCTTAAGTTTTTAACATAAATGGTCCCAAATTGAGTCAGATAAAATGCATAAATAATGTTATTTAAATCCTGAATTGCAGTTAGAATCTAGAGTCTTATTTTATAAGAAGATTCTGAAATCTACTAGGGTTTAAAAACTGTTTTTGAAAATATGTTGAATTTTAGCACTTCAAATTGCAGCAAGCCAGACTTCCAAAGTTTTTATAGGGAAGGGTAGGTGGGGTAGGGTGAGATCAGGTAGGGATTGATGCTATAAATCAAACTCAATCGCGTCACATGGCATATCGCAACATTTGTTGCCTTTGTGGAGCAGGAATAGGTGTGGCCTGGGGTGATGCATCTGGCCTGCAGACCACCAGTTTGACACCTCTGCTATAAATAAATCATATTCTAGCCTACATCTGCTTTGTCTGGGCTGCAAAACTCTGGCCAACCACAAGATGCCAGCAAAGGTCTACATAACACTATAAGCAGTGGTAGGATTCAAAAAATTTAACAACTAGTTCGCCTGAGCTCAGGTTGGCTGTTGTGGGAAGTATGGCCCATCCCTGTCCTCCAACTCTGCCGCACATGCGAGACGAGCCTCCCGCGATGGCCAACCAGACCCTGGGTGAACCAGTAGTTAAATTACCACCACCACCCGCTATCAAAGTGGGTCCTGGGCACTGTGCTGCAATGGAGAAACAGGCTACAGAGTGGCCAGCAAGAAGGGAAGGAGGAGGAGCAGGGAGAAGAAAGAAGGAAAGCGGCCTTGTCCTTCCCTCATGCCGGCCACTCTGTTGCCCATTTCTCCATTGCAGTGCAGTGCAGCACCCAGGATCCACTTTGATAGCGGGGGAGGGGTAATTTACCGGTGCAAACCAGCTGAATCCCACCACTAACTATGTGTCTTTGCTGGCATCTATCAATCAGTCAGCTTTATCAGTCTAATTATGGCTGCCCTACTATAGTGGTCACAATAAAAGCAAGCTGATGGTTAAGTCATCTGTTTCCTTCTGAAAATAAACTCAAGAAAAAACTTGCAACCTATTTCCACCCAGCTCTCAAAACACAAAAATACAGCAATAAAAATGGAAAAGCATATGTCTCTGTTCTTCTAATTAGCATACTGGGAAAATTACTTGAGAGCATTTAAAATCCATGCCTGTATCACATGATACAACTGCTAGTCTGCTAGCACAAACTCGTGGACAAAACTAGGGTTCTTGCTTCTTCACATATAAAGATGAAAATATGTTAATATCTTAATACAAGGCATTAGCAGGTTGACACAAGTCTTCTTGCTATGACTCTAAAGTCTAGTATTTTGAAAACTGTAATGAGATTCAATTGCCACTTACCAGTGATTCACCCATCAGTGAGTTAGAAAGAGCGTTAGAAACAGCCTGTAGCTTCCCTTTAAGATGCACGCAGCCAAGCACTGCACGGAAAGTATCCCCTTCCCTGTCCAGTCCTTCTCCCAATACTGCAATCAAAAGCAGGTACCATATTATTTGCCGTATTATATAGAAATATAACATTCCTCTGCCACATCAGCCAACTAAAGTGCAATATCGCCCTTTTAATAATGTAAAATTTAATTTTCCTGATAGGCAGCTCTCTTTATATTTTAGGAATATACGAGACAGTTGACTTCATCTGTCTCTTATGAATTTACCCATCTCCAAATAAGTATCTAGGTGGCCACAAATATTATGGTGCAACTGAAGCCACTATTGACTACTAAGTGTATGGAGACTACTGAGTTGTTCCCAGTTACACATTCTGGAAAAATAAGGAAGTGATTCAGATATTTACTCACGTCTTTTCATAGCTAATCTAATGATATGTATGAAGAGTTACTAAACATGAAAGCCCAATGTTTACAGTTTGGAAATATGAATCCTGGATTATATTAATTGGATCGCCTTTTGAGGCCATGACACTTCACATAATTCACTATTAAAGTGAATTAATTAATTTGAATATTCATTCAAATTAAAGAAGATAACCAATTTAGAATGAAAATACTCTTACATAAATACGCATTTTAGAACAAGTGATATCCACAAATACAAGCAATTAAATCCAACGCAGCACTTAATATGGCCTGTGGCCTCTACATGCACAGACTTGACTGTTAGTGTTCATTTATAAGAATAAAGACTTCTTGAAAGTCTGAACCTGGAAGGGGAATATTATGAGCATTGCCTTTGAAGTGGACTGGCTTAGACCTCTTTTTCTCACTACAATCAAGTTTTGGAGAGAGAACTTGTAATGAATCTAATAGAAGACTTTTTCCTAGTCTAATTGAGGCACTTTTACATGTAATGGCATAAGATGGAGAGAATTAATAATGTTAATAACCTTTAAATGAATGTAAAGAATGTGCTGAAATACATGTACTAACCACAGATGTGTACAGGTAGTCCTCAACTTACAATCATTTGTTTAGTGACTGTTCAAAAATACAGTGGCACTGAAAGAAGTAACTATGACCATTTTTCACACTTACAATTGTTGCAGCATTCCCATGGTTATATGATCAAAATTCAGATAATTGGCATGTATTTATGATTGTTGCTGTGTCCCAGGGTCATGTAATCACTTTCTGCGACCTTTTGATGAGCAAAGTCAATGGGAAAACCAGACTCATTTAACAACGTTGTTACTAATTTAACAACTGCAGTGATTCACTTAAAAACTGTGGCTAGAAAGATTGTAAAATGGGGCAAAACTCACTCAACAACTGACTTGCTTAGGAATGGAAATTTGGGGCTCAATTGTGATCATAAGTCAAGGACTACCTGTATATGCACTCCTTCTTCTGCCTACAAACATCTAAGTTAAAACCATGGCCTGGTTCTCTCCTGAGCCTTGTGTCTCCAATGGCTCCACAGACTTCCTTCCATCATTCATCAACATTCTTCTTCTCAAAAACAGCTAATCTGGTCATCTATCATTCAATCTGACCATTCCCAATTTTTATTTCCAGAAACAGAGCCCTTGTTACTTATTCACCCACTTCTTGGTAAGAGAGTGGCTCCATATACACTATTATTCAAAGACAAATTGCAGACCTCAGTTCAGAAAAAATATATCCCTTTAGTAGAGAAAAAACTATACAAACTTTAATTTAGATAAAGTGCATCCATGTATCACTAGTTTAGAAAAACTATCCATAATTTTTAAAGAACAAGCAATTATAGGTGCTAGAGATATCAATTACATCTAGGATTAAATGAAATAAGAAATGAAGACTAATTTCCCGTCTAAAAATAGAGATTTGAACACAAATAATAGATTATATCTCATATTTGTTTCCTTTCTAGTAGCAAATAACAAAAATTAATTTAAACTGCACATTTTATAAATCTCAGAAGGGACAATCTTGCATAGTAACACTTATTAATTATTATTTTACAATAATATTTTGGGGGGATTAATGGTATTTAAATGCATAGGAAATAGCACATTAAAGCAAGAATGGTCTTTAATAATCGGGCTTAGTCGCGTATTTAACATCTATTTTTATTTCATTCTGTTAACAATATTATTTCTAATAGATTATCTCCATCTGTGCAAGTATCAATTATTGTAATGAGTAGAAAGAGTAAGTTTGAAAACAATGGTCAGATAAAAGAAATCTGAGCCCGGGGCAGAAGTGTAATTCAAGCAAGCATTTCAGACAAGACCCATAATTCTATTTCAGTTGCAGATTAAATGCAGAATCATTTCTTAATGTTTAGAAATTTGAAGAAACAATTTAATGTTCATACCATGCCTACAGTCTTCATCTGCCTTTCCATAGTTTTTCTGTAAAAAAGGGGAAACAAATGGTTAGCCATTAATTTATAACCAGTAGGTCTGTGTTTTTTAAATAATTAAAATTATTTTCATCAGAAATTTTGATTTATAACCAGTAGGTCTGTGTTTTTTAAATAATTAAAATTATTTTCATCAGAAATTTTGATTTATTCAGAATTTCACAGCCTATAAACATAATCAGGAACCCAAGCTGCGACAGCTCCTATAGCAACCAAAATTCACTCAGTGAGAAAAACAATCCAAGCAGGTTTTTTTTACAGATGTGAAGAGAAAATTAAAAACTAACTATATCTTGTCAGTTTGCCACCTCATTTTGCCTTGATTGCCAAAAAGAAGCTATGAGGTCAGCATTTCCTTGGGTGACTGTAACTCAGAGTTTAATGCATTAAAGTGAGGAAGGATAAGACCAAAGAGTTCCCCTTAATGAAAAAAATGGCATAATTCTCCAGGTCTCCAGCTGAAGATGACCTTCAGAGCAGGCCCATTGAAATTGCAGGTGAACCAAAAGTAAGACAATTCAGCTACCAAAAGGATCCCAATAAGGAAACACTGGAAGGCAAAGAGGACCGGGAGTGACACAAAGATATCACATGGAAATACTTAGGTATAGCCAAGTATTTGGCATCAAAATTAATACATAAAATTTATATGAGGAATTTTACATTTTAAATGCATTTTCCTAAGGACGTATTTTTCTAAACTCTTTTCATCTTTTCAATTTAAATACTTATAGGTACCACCAATAAAAATAAGTAGTGAGAAAGTCACAAATCAAAGGTCCAGTTTATTTGGTCTGTAGTTTGTATCTTTCTACTTAGAAGCCACACAAGGCAGATTAACACCGGGACAGATAAAACCTATACAATTGGTATTTGAAAGCTATTTTATATTCATATTGATCAGAAATGACCTTTTTACTGGTGGATTTTTAACTTTGAAAACTCTGGAACTCCTATCTCAAAATGGACTTTGGCCACACTTAGATTGGAAGTGTCACAGTCAACATGTCATACATAAAAACAGATATGACCCTTCAACTAAAGTTGTATACTTGTCACGATAGATAAGGAATAAAAATACCCCCAAGGTCCACTGTAATCTTTGTACAACTATATGTCATGTTAGAAAAAAACCCACTGTAAATTAAACTCAGCAGATTTTAACAGCTCATGTTTTAAGATGGCATTATACATAATACTTATATATCTATTTCAGATGTCAAAAGAAAGAAGTGTATATGGGGGAATTAGATTATTTTTTTGCCCTTTATGGTCTTATATTACACTGAATATAATAAAGTTTATCTAATACTAAGCTATGTTTAAGTAACGATGAGACACAACAATTGAGATGGAGTTTACTATGAGAAGGCATTTTATTGGGAAGAAAAAAGACTACAGTGGATTCACATACAGGTAATTGTTTTTCTATTATTGTACAATTTGATTCATTTCTGTAGGATAACTGGAGGGAAATAGAGAACTGCTGCAGAAGCTACAAACCACCAGGCTAAACAAACTATCAAATTAGAAGTGTCCATCTATTGGGAGCAAAACAGCATCTTAAGAAGTGACATGCACTAAACAGGCAACAATTTGTAACAAGCAGCAGATGCTTCTATTATTCCTTGGTTTTTTAATTTTTGCTGCAGGTCTCCACTAGGAAAGTACAAAAACAGAAAAGAGAAGGCGGGCTACGAAAGTTAGACACTGAATATGATCTGCAGCCATCACTGCTAGAAAATTAAACTGCCTGCCTACCAAGGTTGGAAGATCAAAAGTCAACATGGTCAAATGTGTCTATCCCAATGGACCAGATTTCTGCAATGGCAAAAGACAGACTAGGCAACATCTCCTGTTTTGTTCTTTTTCTTCAAAACAGGCTTTTCCTAAGCCCAACCTGTAAGCACTGGGATGTGTTCAGTGGTTAGTGGATATGAGATTATTACTATTAACTGAAAATAGTGGGGAAAGCACTTAAAAGAACTGATAAAAAACAAAACAAAAGCAAACCCAGAAAATAGTTTCTATTATTCCACAGGAGTCACAGTGTGTCCTGGGAATGGAAGGTATTATTGCCTGAAGATGAACAGGTGCATAAACAAAGAAGCATCTAGCTCACTGACACTAATATAAATATTACGTGTTCTTCCCATATAAGAAGCTGTGAAACAAGTTTATCAGTGGGTAAATAGCTCAGAAATAATCCAAATTTAGTTCTGTATAAGGAAGTGTGTATAGTGCCATTTAATTACACACTTGTACAATTTGGGAAGCAGATGACCTGCTATGATGTATCAGGCTAATAGGTAAATCAGTTCAAGAACTCAATTTAAAACCATGGCAAGTAAAAAAGCAAAGCCACTGAAGTCATCTGTACTTTTCCAATTCTTAATAACAAATCAAGCTAACATGGTCACTAAATCAATGGTTGTAAATTGAGGATTACCTATGCTTCATCAAGGCTGGCTAAAGTGACAGAATCTTTCAAATCTGATTGTGCTTTTATCTGTGGCTTTTCTCTCTTATTCCTCAGTGAGCAGAGCGGACTCCCCCTGATTCTCTTTGTAATAATATTTTCCTTTCCTGAACTGAAAGAATGCTTCTGTCCTTGTTGTTTATGAAATGCTTTCTGAATATTTACTTCAAGGCCAGTGCCCTGGCTCTCTGTATTTATATCCTGATAGCACAACTTGCCAGAGACAACTGCAGTCCCACAAGTATTTTGATGGCAGCCTTCACTACCTCTCTCTTTCTAGAGTCCTGAGCAGGGAAAATCAACTTGACTGGGGAGAATAAGCCTGGCAAAACAGCCATCGTCCCACCTTCTGCCTCTCTACGTTAGCCTTTCTTCCCCTACCCAGAAATAAAGTCACGATTTCCAGGCCAGCCTCTTTATGTCTGGGAAGAAGAGTGGGGAATAGCCATTGAGGTGCTACCTGCTCTTTTTACATCCCAGACACAGAGTTATTGAACTAAAGGTAGTCCTCAACTTACGACCACAATTGAGTCCAAAATTTATCTTGCTAAGTAAGAAATTTGTTAAGTGAGTTTTGCCCCATTTTATGACTTTTCTTGCCACATTTGTTAAGTGAATCATTGCAGTTGTTAAATTAGTAACACGGTTGTTAAGTGAATCTGGCTTCCCCATTGACTTTGCTTGTCAGAAGGTTGTAAAACATGACCCTAGGATACTGCAGCTATTGTAAATATGAACCACTTGCCAAGCATCCAAATATAAATCACTTGACCATGGGGATGCTGGGATGGTCATAAGTGTGAAAAATGGTCATAAGTCACTTGTAATCAGTGCCATTGTAACTTTGAATGGTCATTAAGAGAACTGTTGTAAGTCAAGGACTACCTGTATTATTTTCATAGATGCATGAGTGCTGAAGATATTTGCCTTAGAAAGAGAAGTAATTTCTTCATGAAAATGAAAAACAATGTGTTCTTTGGCCGCCACATTGTCCGTTAAGGTCAGTACGTGTTGGCCGGTCACTGTGCTTTGGAAGTGTTTGAGAGCTAAGTGAATTTTTATCATTGCCCTCCGGAGTGGGGAAGGATCCAGGCTGTGCCCATTGTCTCTGAACTACATCCAAAAATAACTTGGGACAAGGAATCTCCTGTTGGAGAATTGTAGGTTCAGAAAAACCCTGCTGTTGGGTCCATGAGTATCAGGTGAAGCAGTTGGCATAGGGGGCTGAGGATCGATTTGGGCAGTGGTCCTAGCCTTGTGGAGGAGGGATTTAAACAGTCCTGGGCTAAACAGACCTGTGAACAGGGGTGGATCAGATGACAGGTGCTCATCTGATGAGAACCCCTGCTCCTCCTGAATTTCCTCCTCCATCCCAGATGCCCTGCTTCTAATGAAGTGGGCTGGAGAAGCCTCCCTCTGGTGCCTGGAAAAACCCATGGAGGCCTGGTATTGCAATGGCTGAGGATCAGATCTTGGGGAAGAAGACTCCCCATCAGGGAGAAGGCTACCCCATGAGAAATGGCCTGAGCAATAAGAGCTTTAAGATCCTCTGATAATTCAGGGGCCACCCTATCTGCTAAGCGCATCCCCACTGCAGTTGGAGTAAAAGTAGCCTCAGGTGTTCAAGTCCTGTCTCTGATCTGAAAATCTGCAGGACTAGGAAGCATGCAATCAAAAGGAAATCTCTTGAGTTTGGATTTCCTCAGCAGGAGGGATAAATTCCTGCTCCCTATCTCCCTCTGGTGACTAACCCTCTGGAACGGCAGGCAACTCCTGTGCTAAAAGCTTGCTGGGGGAGGGGGCTAACAGGCCCTGGCTGGGGAGAAGGAGTATACCTCTCCTGGTCTGCTTGTTTCTGAGCTCTGGAGAACTGCTTTTCCAATGCACTTTGCCTCCTTTCTTCTGCTCTTGTGTGCTTTCTGAAATAAAGGGTCTTGGCCTTTATCTTGTTAGCAGCCTCCTTACTTGCAGATCTGGCCTTCCTGGGACTCTGCTTGGATCGTTTTGCCCTCATGGGCTCCATGCTACCTTGGTCAGCCATGCTGCTAATGCCCAGATTGCAGGGAGGAGAGCTCTCTCAATCCTCCAATCCTGCTGCTCTCCAAGGGGAATTCCAGGCCTGGAAGCCTTCCCTGGGCTGTGGCAGTGGCAGCCCTACCAGTCTCCTGGATAGCCTGCACAACTTGCCATGCGGCCAAAATGGCTGCCGCCTGCCCTGAAAATCAGATGGAGACCTTGAAAACGAAAGCAGCTGCTCTGGAGCTACCCGGTTAAGCCTGGGAGCTCCACGATGCCCTGGGGGCAGAGGTGGTATTCAGCAGGTTCTGACCAGTTCTGGAGAACCGGTAACAGAAATTTTGAGTTGTTCAGAGAACCGGCAAATACCACCTCTGACTGGAGATTTTACGGTATCCTTCCCCTGACAGGCTCACCAAGCCACGCCCACAGAACCAGCAGTAAAAAAATTGAATCCCACCACTGGCTGGGAGCAATTGCAGCTTCAGCGCCCCCAGGGATGGGGGATCATTTTGGGGCTCCCCCTTCACTGCCTGGGCTGTTAGGCGTTCAATTGGTAGTTCAGGGGGGCTGCGAAAAACAGAGCAGGCAGAAGTTCCAATTGCTGCCTGTTTACGATGATTTGGATACTTTGAGGGAGTTGTTGCAAACCTTTGGGAGAATCCACACTTTAAACTGCTGCTTTCTGCTGAAATTGTTGGAGCCAAACTTTGCCACATCTCTATAGAGCCAAGACTGAGTCGTGACTGGGGCTAGGGGGCTTCCTGCCCCAACAGGAAGAGGTGTGGCAAAGATTGATGACTAAGTCTCTGGGCAGAAAGGCAGATTCAACCCATATGTGTGTATTATCCCAAAAGCATGCTGGAGAATGACTATGTCAGAAGAAAGCAAAGATACATCTGGAGCATCTCTTGAAAACCATCAGTATTAACAAAATCACCATGAGTCAACTGCAAAAGGCAGCTTTACTTTGAATAGGTTACATCCAGTGACAATACCTTTAATATTTAATTAAACAACAATGGACTTGATAGGTAGACAAAAATGCCAAATCCAGTCTAAACATCTGGCTGATTATGCAACCATCCATAACTACTTCTATGGGCGATCTTGCTTTTCTAGCAGATGTATCTTATCACCTGAATGCACTGAACTTAAAATTTTAGAGGTGAATTGCATAGATTTATTAAGAGTTAATAAATGGGAGGAGGGGAATAACCAGCAATTTGATCCATCTCCCAACTTTGTTATGTCTTTCTCAGAGCCAAAGTAAACAGATAACAATTTGCAAATCATTACTTCATAGAAGGTCTGCATATTGCTCCATTATCAGGAAAAAGGTAGGTCACTTCCCCATCCATGAAACACTTTGCAAACAAGAAATTAGAAAGGCCTTGCCATAGCAAATATAGCATTAAAATGGAATATCTAATTATCAAGATTTCTGTAAGTTATTGCATTTTGCCTTTCAATAAATCCAATTAAAGTTTTATGAGAATCTTGTTTTTTGTTGTCCAAGACCTTGACATTTGGACTTCCTTAATTAAAGCTAAATCCTAACATTTAAAAAAGAGTTGTCAGATATAATTATTAAGTTAGTAAAACACTTTTGTTCATAGTTTAATGCTTTTATAGCACTTAAACCACAAATTCAACTTCCTTGTACCTCTTTGCTGTAGAAATTCACAATGCTGCAGAGGAAACACAAAAGGAGTTATTTCAGCTTCAGCATCTGAAGAATATAAATGCTGGAGTTTGATATTTTCACACATTTCTTTGTGGATACATACATACATACATACATTTTTTCTTTTTTTATGAATATTAACAAATCTGTATTGAGGAATATTTGCAAGCAACACTAAGAGTCTCTTTGTCTCGAACTAAATACTGGAGACCTAACACATGAAAAATAATGACAACTAAGTGACACTATGACATTTAAGAGTCACTTAAATGAGATAGACAGCCATAAAAATCAAATTAAATCAATAAGTAATGAAAAATAACCCTTTTGTAGTAGTTTACTTAAATATTTGTGTTTAACAGAATACCATTATATTCTTCATTTCTGATTCATTAGAGACTTTTGCATCAATGCATTAAAACATTCAATATTGCAATTCTTAAGCTAATGAACTCATACAATATTTGTGACTATTTATGATGGAAATATCAAACAGACCCTGGGAAAGTGAATCAGGAAATAGGACAACTGCAAAACAATGCCTCAGCACAAGGGAGGAATGAGCGAACATGAGATACTCAGAACAATTCCACCCTAATTACTCCAGGTATAAGTTGAGCAGAACTGCTTTGGCAGGCCCTCAAGATTCTGTTACATTTCCCTATTAGAAATAAAAGTCTTTCCAGAAATCCAAGTGATTCGTATTTGAAACTCTGCCAGCCCACAGGGCTTGGCATTATTTGAGTTTTCAGTCTCTGCCCTAAGTGTATATTAGAATGATGATACTGATAGAATATTAACTAGTAATGTTTATATAATTTATACCCAAACTTGAGATGCTTAACTAAATTTAAAATTGAGCAAAATCAAAGAAAAGTCATAAAACCATCAGAAACTTTTATCTTTTTGTAGATATTTAGATTTATGGTGTTGACTGTGCAGTGCAATCTACCATGCTACAGAAATAATAAATATCATTTAATATTTATATACACTGCAATCTGTTTGGCCTCCTGCTATGCCCTGCGGTTAATTAAGATTTATCAGGACATATTTCATCTCTTAGTATTTCCTATTTTTTATGCCTCTAAATCAATGTTTAATTGGAAACATGTTTTCTCTTTTTTTAATAATGATGCAATGAATCATTGAAGAAAGTTTGTATGTCTTCAGAATTATGTTTACTTATGTACAACACGCTTGCAAACATATAACTTGAAAATATATACAGGTAGTCCTTGCCATACAACCATTCATTTCATTACTGTTCAGAATTACAATGGCACTGAAAAAAGTGACTCATGACCAGTTTTCATACATACAACCACTGCAGCTTCAGTCACACAATCAAACTTTATGTGGTTGGCAACCGGCATGTATTTATGATGGTTGCAACATCCTGGGATAGTCATTTGCAAACTTCTTAGAGAGCTTCTGATAAGCAAAGTCAATGGGGAAGCCAGATTTGCTTAACTACCACGATTCACTTAATAACTGTAGTGATTTGCTTAACGACCATGGCAAAAAGGGTCGTAAAATAGGGTATGACTAATTTAACAACTGTCTTGCGTGGTAATGAGAATTTGGCTCAATTGTGGTCATAAGCTGAGGACTACTTGTATAAGCTTGTTTTCTATGTCAGAGTCTTGGCACAAGAAATGAAGATCATGGGGGCGGGGAGGGCAGGTGTTTGAACAACTGTGGCCATCATTGTGTAGGAAGTTAGCACCCACCTCTCTCCTAGAAAAATGAAATATCCTGGGAAATATTAAAAAGGCAGAATATTTCCCCTAAAAAGAGTAGAAACTCAAGAGCAGAAACTCACCTCAGAAGCAGAAACTCACCCCCACCTTTGTTAATGGGTGGGCCATTAAGGCCTGGGCCAGAGTACTTTACATAACAAAGATCTCCAGGTAAAATTATAGCAATTGCTCAAAAGCCCTTCCAGTGCATCATCCAGCAAGGCTCAACCAAGCCTGGAACTCAGGACAGCCTACAGAGTTGCCCCTGCATGGCCCCATGGGAGTCTGAATCAGAATACAAGCTCCAATTCAAATCCCAACAAAGGTTGTAAAACCCAGGCACTCTCAGCGTATCAGCCCTTCTTGATCTTCTCTTTTCACCTTGGAGCATGTGATCATCCTTTTCACTTTGGAGCTCCAGGCCATGTGGTCCTGTCCACCACTAAACCTTCCAAACAGCCTCCATGGTTCCAGTGTCTTTTTCCCCACTTGGAACTGAACCCAGACGGGTATTTCTTCCAACAACAGACTAAATGACTGGCTTCCTTTCAAATTGCACCTACACACATCATTTGTAATCAGGGTTTAGATCCAAACTTGGTACAGAAATAGCCATGAGTAGAGTTAGATGGATGATCTCAGAGAGGGAGAGGGCAATTGTGTTAATATTCCTAGATTTCTTGACTGGGAGATATCTGCTTGGCCCTTGGGATTTTACTGATTTATTTTTTGGATTTACATCTGCCACAATCAAAAAGATCCATAGGGGCCCCACAAGTTTTTATTCCTTAATACCAATATGGAACCACTGAGAAGGATCACATTGTTTTGGAGCCAGTTGCCTAAATGCTGATGATATTCAGCTACACTTTTCCTTTCTTGAAACTCAAATTCTGTTATGAAGTCGGAATTATAGCCTGAGGAATGGGCCCAGACTCTCCGTTAAGTAACTGATTTGCAGTCTGAGGGTCCTGCTAGGACTAGCAATAATACTAAACAGCTTCATAAGACCAGTTGCAGGGAAAGTATTTTTTTAAATCACCTTCAGCATCTAAAACAGCTGACTCTATCCACAAAGGACCTGGTAGTAGTGATTGATGAACTGATAATCTCAAGGCTCAATTTTTGCAAGGTGTTCCTTGTGAGACAGTCATGAATGACATACTGGAAACTGCAACTAGCCCACAATATAGCAGCCTAGCTGGCGTGGTGAGCCATGATGGTGCAGTGGTTAGAATGCAGTATTACAGGCTAATTCTGCTGACTGCAGCAGTTCGATTCCCAGCAGCTCAAGGTTGACTCAGCCTTCCATCCTTCCAATGGAAGATTGGTAAAATGTGGACCCAGATTATTGGCAGCAACAGGCTGACTGAACTGCTTAGAGAGGGCAGTAAAGCACTGTGAAGCGTACATAAGTCTAAGTGCTATTGGTAGTGAGTGGCACCATTTGGAAGTACTGTATCAATCTTGTACTGAAGCCAGTGTACCAGTTGCTATTGTTTTTTGAATCCCAAATATACTTACCTTGATATGCAAAGTTTTACGGAGCTAGGCCAAAGTCACTTGCAGAACTGCTTACTCTCACACCTATAGTTCCCTGTAAAGACCTGCAAAGTATTTTCCAACTATTTTGTTTTATATGGTATGGTTTCTGGCTATTCTACAGAAAAATTACTTCTCCTTCTAAGCAATTTTCAGCATTCTATCAAGGGCATTTAAAAAATAATTCAAGAATCACCTCTTTAGTCTCTTTGATGCAAATTAATTAACTGAAACTCCAGAATTTACATTAGGGTGCTTCTGGAAAATTGACAGCAATGGTCTATTAACATTCCTCACCTTGTTTAATGCACAAACATTCTAAAAGGGGGGGGGGGAGAATGACAGAGACTGTTTCAAAGTACACTTTAACATCTAAATTATATCACTAGAACGCTTACAGTGCAGAACAGAAATAAAAATAAATCTGTAATTTAATTGTGGGCCAGATAGCAGCATATTACATGCAAAGTGTGATAAATCTAATTAACATTTTTACCCCTTTCTTTGAAAGGAGTTGGGAGTTAGGGCGTTTAGGCAGACTCAAGCAATAAAATTAATAAATCAAATAATGAATAAATAAAAAGTCAGTTTCTGATACTATATTTTTTCAAGAGTAAAATATTTATTCTACAAAAAATGCTTAGAAGAACAACCCAGTATTTTGTTAGTTATTTTACAAATCTCAGTATTTCATAGTTGAAGGCTTTATATGGTTTTGAAACATAACCCACACAGCTAATTCATAGTGATATAATCGTAAAAACTGGGGGGAGGGGGGCTAGGAATTAAATCCAGGAAATTTAAATACTTATTATGTCATGCAACACACACACACTTGATATTTCAGCCAAAAAAAAAGCATTAATGTAAACACTGGCATGGACCTTAATAAAGTACTACAATATTTTAAGATAACACAATATTAAGAATTTAGTCTTATTCAGACATATATTGTCTAAATAAGACACATATTGTCATATATTTCCCATGTAAAAAGACAGGAAGCATGACCAGATGGGCTAATTCTCCTTTATTGTAAAGCTACAGTATATTAACAGAATCTTACAAGTTTGAAAGTACCAGTTTCCCAGGACCGCTCCATAACAGACTGAGAAGCTATGGAGGGTCCGTTCTGAGTCTCTTCCTCCGCCCATTATGCCACTGTGAGCTATGTCCTCTTTTATCTGACCTAGGCAGCATTTTCTTGTCCTGATTCTCAAGGTCTTTTTCACATGCCACTGCATATATACTGTCACATAAACTGCACAGTATTTATTTGTCATATATATTACATGATTTTAAGGCACCAGATTAGAAACCAGGAAACCATGAGTTTTAATCCCACTTTAGCCATGAAAGCCAGCTGGGTGACTTTGTGATAGTCACTGTCAGCCCAACTCACCTCACAGGGTTGTTGTGAGGAAAATAGGAGGAAGCAATATTAGATACGTATTTGAGTTGTTCATAAAAATAATAAAGGTGGCTCTGCACTAATTCTTAAATTAATTACTCCCCAAACCAATCTGTTTAAGCATGTAATAAAAATGAAAATTTGCATTTATAGGGTACAAATTATAATGTACTGGAAGAATATAAGAAATGAGCAGACTAACCAGCTATTTATGCACAACCAGGGAATCAAAAAGTAAATTTAGTCATTATTTCTCAGCCTTCAAGCACTCGCTTTCATTAGTGTAACAAACAATAATGCTTCTCTGGATAACAGAGTAATGTAACTTGATTTAGGACTGCTATACACTCCAGGCTTTGACTGGATTCTACAAATATCTCCCCAAAATTCATTGAAAAAATTAGCCCATCTTCCCATCTTCCCTGCTTTCACAATTTCATTTCAGTTTTTGCTGCACTGTTTAGATAAAACAGGAATTGTGTTGGAAGTCTTCTGATTTTCACCTTCCAGCAGTCCAATCAACTGGTAAACAAGTATGTTATCACTGACATAAAAGGACAGATATTACATTACTCTCTCTATTGCATAATCTCTCCCATGAAGACACAATATTTGCTGGCAAAGACATTGCTTGCTTCTTCTTCTTTTTTTTTTTTAACCTATCAAGGTTCTTGCACCAGAAGAGTCTGGTATGAAATACTTTATCCTAGTATATTCAACACTCCTGTCCAATGTTTATACTGTGATGGAGTTTCTCCTCCACTACATTCCCCATCTCCTCCCATAACTTGCTTTAAGAAATCCCCTCAACTCTCTAGCAAAGTGGAGGGTGTGTGTGTGTGATGGAAGCAATTCTACTACTAATAGCCAGCTACATTTCATACAGATGGTATATGGAAGGGCCTATATGCTTTGTTCAAAGAAGGCACAACACAGATGCAAAGAGTTGTAAAAGACTTTGTAGTCATTTAATACACCCACCCATCCCATTCACAGAATGGGACTCTAACATGCCACAAAGCATTAACCTCGAGCATAACTTGCATTTCCATCAGTTTCTCTGACACAGCTTAAAAATACATGGAGGGTGTTTGCTTATTATACAGAAATGTTGGTATTTTGCTTTTCCATAAAATTCTTTTAAAATTTCAAATAATTCCATTGCCCCAAAGACATTGGGAACTCTAGTCAAAATATTAAGGCAAACAGTTGCCAACACAGTATAGAATTTCTGCCTAATCTCTAAACTTTTTGAAACTCTTTAGCACTCAGTTGCTCTGATTTTTTTTTTCATTTCAAACCAGCATTAAAAGATCAAGGCAGCTTTGATTAATTTATGACCTCTAGAACATTGAACACAGGACACAGTACAGGATGCACTGGGCAGACTGGTTTTTAAAAGTAAAAAATGGTGCAGTGATTAGAGTGCGGTACTGCAGGCTACTTCTACTGACTGCCGGTTGCCTGCAATTTGGCAGTTCAAATCTCACCAGGCTTAAGGTTGACTCAGCCTTCCATCCTTCCAAGGTGGGTAAAATGAGGACCCAAATTGTTGGGGGCAATATGCTGACTGTGTAAACTGCTTAGAGAGGGCTGTAAAGCACTGTGAAGCGGTATGTAAGTCTAAGTGTTATTGCTATTTTATTCTTGAAACAATTATAAGTTTCCAATTTGCTGTTGGGCACAAATAAGTCCTGCTGAAAATATAGAAAGCCTTAAAATATGGAAAACCTTAAACACTCTGCAGGGAAAGGTAAAAAAAAAAAACAGATAAGATGACATTTGTATATGTGTTGATATTGATACATATATCAAAAGGGAGGGGCCTAGATTGTGCTATGATGACCTCCAATTTCCTGTTTCTTTTCTCTCTGCAGATGTCCCTGAAATCAAGATATTTGAGGAACTGCAGCTTTCTGTATCAACCAGCCTAGTGTTTGATATCAATTCTTTTCATAGGACTGTTTAGGTAACCAAACATGATTACTAATATGAAATTGGCCAGCCCTTATTGCTTCTTACCAGGCGGCATCGCTTTGGCATAGACTGTGTAAGCCTTTGCACGTGATCTTTGGTGATAATGTGGTTCCAGGCTGTAATAATGGATTCAATCAGCTCCTGCTTGGTCTTCAGATGCTTCTTGCTTATTTCATAACCAATCTTGGCCCACAAGTTCTCAATTGGGTTCAAATCCAGGCTCTGAGCTGGCCAATCCAGGAGTCGAACACCATGCTTCTTCATCCACTGCTGGACGGACTTGGCTTGATGACAAGGAGCGTTGTCATCCTGGAAGTAAAAGTCCTTCCCTACAAGTTGCTGAGCTGAAGGAAGCATGGTCTTTTCCAGGACTTCAACATACTGCTTAGAATTCCCTGCATGATTTGTATCTGACCAATACCAGAAGCAGCGATACAGCCCCAGATCATCACGTGCAATGGATGCTTTACAGATAGATGCAGGCAGTACGGCCTAAATTCTTCATCTGGAAATCTTCTGACATACTTATTGCACTGATTCCCAGTCAAGTAGAAATTGCTCGTCACTGAAGATGACCTTGGCCCACTGTTCGTTGGTCCACTTGGCATGCTGTACAGTCTATGCCAAAGCGATGCCACCTGGAGATAAGCAATAAGGGCTGGCCAATTTCATATTAGTAACCATGTTTGGTTACCTAAACGGTCCTTTTCAGGGCTACAAACAATAAAAATATTAACAAAACACTAGCATCGGCATTAGTAACACGTATGCCACTGGGTATGCATCAGTTATAGTCATTGTAAGCATGCATTGTAAGCATGCAAGAAAATTCACAATCCCGATCCAAACAGCACCAAATTGCAAAAAGCTTATGTTTTTCACTTCAAAACCACCAGTATTTATTTAAATATAACAATATTTGCATAGCAGTTAGCACAAAATATCATAAAATCAATGGCCTATCCAAAAAATGTCATAAACTATAAACCGTGCAGGACTTTTTCACACAGCTGTAAATATTAAATTGTAAAACTGTGAAATGGGCAGTGCCACTTCATTCAGTAATCAGATAATATAAAAACCGAAGAAATGCTTAAACAAGTTATTATGTTATGAAATTACTGTATTCAATCAACTTTAAAATTACAAGAAAATGTAACATATTTAATGAATTCTACCTTCATGGAACCTTTCCAATTAGCTTGCCTCCAGAGGAACTTTTAAATATTGAAGAATATTCTCAAATATGTTCTCCACTGCAAAATTAATACACGGTAAAAACAAGTCATTCTGATGGAATTACCTTAGATCCTTACACTACACCAACATGGCTTAAACAGCTGGGGAAGATCATTACCAGTAATCAGTAGGCTGGGAAAAATATTTGACAGCTACATTGCCTTCTACTGTATGGAACAATTTACACTTTCTCAAGGATCAACTGGTTCATTTTGGATTACCAACACAGGAAGAGCCATCTGGAGCATCTGATTCTTTGGCAACAGCAGTCCAGAAATGAAAAAATCCTGGAATATCCTTCAGCAATCCCATTTGAAACACTTCCATAAATTTTCTGACTGGTCTCCCAACTCAGTAACTTCCAGCAATTGCTGATTTTTGAAGAGGACTGGTTTATAGAGGGAAAAGGTCACATTACAGTATCAACCCCAGAAGGAATAGAGAGAAAGAATTCTCGACAAAAAGATAGAAGAGATCATACAAGGGAAATAATTTCCAACTTCAAAAAATTAATGGACACTGCCTATTGAACTCTACAGTCAAGAGGAAAGAGTTGAAAATGGCAAAAGATAAAATTCTTTACAATTCCAACTGAAGAAAGAAATGAAAATTCACACACATATGCCCTCCAGATCCTCAGAAGGAAAAGACTGAAAAGGCTGAAGGGATAGCTCCAATTGATGAAACAATGGAAATGGAAGGAAGAGCGCAACATGTCCCATTGTGCCAGTCTTCAATGATGTGAAGGAGTAAGGAGGCAGATGTTCCACTGAAGGACGTGGTAAAGTTTGTTATGATCTGCTCCTGTTCTTCTGGAGCAGAGGCTGAATGGTCTGACCTGACAAGTTGTCAGGGTCAAACATCAGGAAGCAATCAATTATCTTTGAAGCCGGCCACAGAGGCAATGAGCAGGAGCAGATGATGGCAGACTCAAATAATATGGAGCCAGATTCTGGCAGGTCACCCAGAAAAAGGGCATGAAGGACAAAGCAAAGGCAATCTGTTTGGCAAGGATGACAATGATCTAACTGAACAGTGCCCATTAGCTGGAGCTACATAGCAGTAGTACCAGAACCTCGGTGTCCACTGTAAACAAGTCCCCAAAAATCAGGCCTACATTCCTATATCTTTACTCTCTTGTCAGAGTTTATGACTCAAACTGGCTTGTGGAATTCCTTTGTGTTTGAATCTTAGGCTGATACAGAACATTCTTGTTTCTCTGCCCCACCTCACACCTTTTATCTGGACCTGTTTCCCATTAACTGCCAATCTTTTAGCCCTGCCTCTTGTTTGTTGTGGCTACAATTCTGGACCGTAAATCTCTAGGATTTTTTTCCTCTGGACTCTCTGCTTCAAGCTGCATTGGCACTGCTGGCACAGTACCCTGGCTACCAGATAAGATCTCACCTTCCCTGGAGTTTGTGCCTGAGGGTTTAAGCTGAGTATTCTACTGTCATCTTTGTTTTCTGAATTACAATCCCATTATTAAACTAGTTGCAACTTGCTACTATATGATTGCTCAGTCAAGAAAAGGATAAAGAGAAAGGGAGATATGGTGTAAGAACTGAAGTCAGTGAGGCTGGAATCTCTGATTCTCATGCTTGAGACAGCTATATTGTAAACAAGAGACAGAAGGTACAAACCCTCAAAACTGAGCAGTTACACAACAAACAGTTGGTTCAAAAAGGCAAGAAGAGCTCTAGAATGAAACCTGGAGACTAGCATACATAGACAGCATGATTCTACTATGTTGTTAGACAGAATATTCCTTGATATATATGGTTTAATTAATTTAATTCCCTTCAGGAAATGTATACATCCAAACTTCTTGTGTCTGGTTGAGACCACAAAACAGAGAAAGTGTTTAATTGCTTTACTGACTCTGAAAACCATCTTTGCCCCCAAAGCCTCCAAAACATTCAAAGATTCCCAGGAATACAGGTTTAAAAACAGTGCTGTAACAGAACCCAAACAACATTAAACCTACATAACCCACTTCTGATTCATCAGGATTGCTGGCCAAAAGTATAACCCTAAAAAACAATTCAAATGCTGTAGAGGTAACTGGAAGATATTTTCTCTGGCTGGTGAAAAATTTCAAGTAAAGTATTTTGTCACGGAATGCTCTATAACTGAATTACAAGCTTTAATTTTTATAACACAATCTGAGCTAATAAAACATTGGGAATATTTTTATTTCCAGAAAAGCAATTCAATCTGTTACGGCACAAACAAAAATAAAAATGCTATCCAGCATATGTCACCAATATTTTTGTTGTGATCCTGAGACATCTGAAAGTGTACTCCTGTAAAGAGCTATAATCATAGAAATCTTCCATTTCCATAATAAAACTTTCTATGGAGTGGGGAAGGGCTATCCATTTTTCTAAAGAAATCAAGAGAAAGATGATTTCCATATAAATTCAGTCCAAATAACTACATACCTTCCACAATTAGTTTCCCATATAAGGTTTAATGGGCCTTCATATATAAACCCATGCATCAATACACTATACTATTTTAGGGGAGGTGCTAAGACTGCAAAGGAGAAGCAGCTATTTACTGAGCTCCTCTTAATTTTTCTATTTAATTAAACAGTTACTGTGCACTATTTCATTTTTATCCATTTTTTAAAAATTGAATAAGCATACCATGGAGGGAGGAGAGTTTAAATCTCAAGATCCCGCTAAGATGGAAGAGCCTCTTACTACTTTGGAAGCAAATTGAATGAGAAGTAAAATCAGCAACAAAAGGATTGGTAAGCACAATATAAAAAGGGCCAAACACAGGTGTTCCATCAAGAAACATAGAACGGGGGTGTCAAACTCAAGGCCCGTGGGCCGGATTCGATCTGCTGGGTGCTTAAATCTGGCCCGTGGGGCCAGCTTGGAAATAGCAAAGAATTGGCTCATTGCACCTCTAGCAGCTGAAATCGGGCACGGGGGGCCATGTGGGCCTCCCCGTGCCCCATTTTGGTTGGCAGGGTGCTGCAGGAGGTGTCCATTCTGTCTCCCCCCCGGCCCGGCCCGGTCCGCGGAGGACAACAACAACACTGATCCGGCCCTTGAAGAAATCCAGTTTGACACTCCTGACATAGGACCATCAAATCTCAGAAAACAGTGATTGACAAGCAACCACAAACCCAAGGATTAATGGCTATGCAGGATGAAGCATATAAGCCTCTTTCATTCCTGGTATCCATGATTATACATTTACCTGGAAGCTTGCAAGCTATTATCTTATCATAAAGTACCAGTACCTAAAAGACTTGGAATTATGCTATTTCATCTCAACAGCATACAAAATGTGGTCGGCACACCGATTACTAAGTAATACCTATTTTCATGTATCTGGAGCAAATTTCTGGCTTACTATCTTTGGACATGCAAACATCTGTAATTATTCCTTTCAGTTAAACTATCTGCTATAAATCATTATTCTTACATAAACAGGCAAGGCCACATAAAATCAATATTACATAACAGCCAGTTCAATTTATTTTTAATATGAGAATATTTTTAATATGAGAATTCTGACAACGGCATTGGAGACATTCGTAGCAGGATTTGATTTTGATTGCTTTAGGATATATTTGTTAGATGACTAATCAAGGGGCTTCTGTATTAAAACAGAAAAGATTACTCTTGGAGCTAATAAGACTTACAGAACAAACACTCTGCAGTACATGAGCCCCCTAGTAATCCACTGAAAATCTCTCTGCAAGGCTGGAGGCCCTCTGAGCAGAGCAAAGGTGATGCTGAAAAATTTGAGTCACCTTCAAGAAGCCTCTGCTAAATCAAAGACTCTTCTGCAACCAGAAGGCACTCTTATATTAGTGAAAGAGCAAAGATTAATCCAGAAAGTTACCTCCATTTAATATTAGTCAATACATAACATTTCATTGATAGAAGAGAATATTTGTAGCTCAGGGTTGAGCTATGGGGATGGTGGTTGGTGGTTTTCTTGGTGGTTTTCTTGCATATGTTTCATTACCAAAATAGGTAACATACATCAGTTGTGAGTTTGGTAATAAAACATCTGCAAAAAAAAAACAAAAAACAGTTGAGAGTGCATCCGATGTGTAGAACTGGAATTATGCAGATAAGACCAAAGATTTATCAATATGGTTGCCTGCCCAAGTTTTACACAAACCATTGTTCATTAATTCTGAAATCAAAATATTTTTATTAAGCTACTACATCTCATTGACTTAATTTAATTGAATCCCTTTTAATTAATTGTATTAAGAACTGTTTAAACAAGTCTTCAGGAATATAGATGCTTTATAAAGTTTACAGTGCAATCTGAAATTCCAAGAGAAGCAAAAAGATTCCATTGTGGAAAGTAATATCTGCTTTCTATCATTTTTGTTGCATGCTACTGGCTGTCAAATTGGGTTTTGTTGTCTGTTACTTTGATTATTTTTCACATAAAATTTAAGGTCTGGACTCTGAAAGTAGGAGAGTGAAGAAAGGAGCATCCCAATTTTTTCCCAAGAAAAGAATTTCCAGGAACAAAAGAGTACAAACTCCCAATAGTGATTTCAGATACTGTCCATTCATAGAGTTAAAACGCTGTCTACAAATCTTATCAATATTCCATTATAGTCATCATAAATTCTGAAAAACTCTACCGCAGGGGGTAGTAACTTCCATCTACTTAAAAGCTGCACCAATTTTTTTCCCCGGGAGAGGCGAGAAAGAGAAAGCTCAGACTAAGATGCACCAGATTTGAGTGATATGAACCAGTCACATAAACAGTGTTGTTGTAGAGCGGCGGAATAACCTGAGGCAAACTTCAGCTGTTACTTTATTGAAACAATAAAGGGTTATTGCGGCTGCCGCGCTAACAAGGCAGCCAGCTGGCGGACAACAGCTGATGCCGTTTGACAGCTCCCTTTTATAGCCGGCTGTCAAACGGCATCAGCCAATAGGAACGGTCCGTGTTCCCGCTGGAAACACGGACCGGAGTGAAGACTTCGGCTTAATCTATTTCGAACGCCACACTCCTTTCCCCCAGAACGGAGCATGCATAGTCCTTTAGATAACTCGGGCGCTTGCGCAGGCGGCCAGATCTTCTAAGTCCCAACGAAGCTGCTGCTGGAAGGAACTTCTCTGCTTGCTGGGCAACTTCTGGTGCCAACAAAGCTGGCGTCTCGGCTTCAGGCGTTTCTGGGCTAGGGACCGATGGCAGTTCAGGTAGGCTTGCATTCTTGTCGGATCCGAGGGAAGTTTCTTTGGGCGCTGGCGGTTTCTCTGTTGCAGGAACGTCTTGAGGGCCATCTGCAAATGCACTCCAACGCCTTCTAAGCTGGTCGATATGGCAGCGCCAGATGTGCCCGTCTTGCAGTAGGACCCTGTAAGACTTAGGACCAGTTACTGCCACAATTTGCCCAGGCATCCACAAAGGGTGTCCCGCATAGTTCCGGGCATAGACCTGGTCATTCTCAGCGAACTCCCTTGCCTGGCTTTTTGACCCTAGGGGTGTGACTGGGGCATAATGCGGATGGAGTCTGTCTAGGGTGGTCCTCAGACGTCTACCCATGAGAAGTTCAGCTGGAGACTTATTAGTGGTGGCACAGGGGGTTGTGTGCTGGGTCAGGAGGTACTTAGCGAGCCTAGAGTGCCAATCTATAGGCCCAAACCTTGCCAGGGCCTCCTTAACTGATCTGACTGCCCTTTCAGCCAGGCCATTACTGGCAGGATGAAAAGGAGCTGTAAGTGTGTGCCTTATTCCTAGGTTGGCTAGGAAGACCTCAAACTCACAGGAAGTAAACTGGGGGCCGTTATCAGACACAATGGTGTCAGGGAGGCCATGGGTAGCGAATATCCTTGATAGAGCCTTAGTGACAGCTTCTGAAGCTGTGGTGGTCATCAAGGTCAGTTCTACCCATTTAGAAAAAGAATCAACCATGACCAGAAATGTACGCCCATGAACGGGGCCAGCCAGATCAATATGCACCCGGGACCAAGGGGCCACAGAATCTTCCCACCTGCCTGGCTATTTGGGATGGCTTAGGGGAATAGTGGTTGGAAAAAATTTCCTGCAATTCTTCCCATGGAACAGTCTTAACTGAACGTGGAGCCAATAATGCCGTAGCAGTGTCAAATAGTGTGGCTCCGCAAAAACTTAAAAAGTAGGACTTTTTCCTATGGTCAGAAATGTCAGCAAGATCTATGGCATCTAGAAAACAGTCAAATCGGTTTCTGTAGGACTCCCATGTTTCCGCTGTCGGTCTGAAAGGCGGGAATGCAGGGTTTGAAGTCATCTCGACTCAGCGGTGCCGTATCTTTCGAAGAAAGTTGAAATTCGCGCTCGCGAATAGTGACAGTAGCTCTTAAAGTGACGTTCAGCTCGGTAGTGACTTTGGCTCTTTTTGTAGCTCTTTTGTAGCTCAGCGATTCTTTGCCCGGTTGCCTCTTATAGGGATCCCGCCCTCGTCGCCAGTGTTGTAGAGCGGCGGAATAACCTGAGGCAAACTCGGAGCGAACTTCAGCTGTTACTTTAATGAAACAATAAAGGGTTGCCGTGGCTGCCGCGCTAACAAGGCAGCCAGCTGGCGGACAACAGCTGATGCCGTTTGACAGCTCCCTTTTATAGCCGGCTGTCAAACAGCATCAGCCAATAGGAACGGTCCATGTTCCTGCTGGAAACACGGACCGGAGTGAAGACTTCGGTTTAGTCTATTTCGAACGCCACAAGTGTGATAACTATTTTTTTTACTTGTTTTACTTAGGGAAATTTTGAAGTAAGCCTCTCTCTCTTATATGTGAAATGAAATAATGCATTTGTGTGTTGTTTTTAATCAACCAAATGCCATTAAAGCATAAGTGTTCAATTGTAATTTTTTTTGTTACCTGTAAATGTATTTATTTACTAAATATACAGCTTTTCTTTCTAACCCAGTAGGTTTTAACCTATTGTAGTGTATCCACATACAAATTCCACTTAAGTAATTATTGGTTTGTGTATAGGCTTTTTCTTCTCCCTGTTCTGTAGAATGAGGCACAATGGCTCAACGGTTAAAGACGCAAAGCTTGTCAGCTGGAGAACTGACAGCTCAGGTTTGAGAGCCGAGCTGCATGCAACTGGGTGAGCTCCCATTACTTGCCCCAGCTCCTACCCACCTAGCAGTTTGAAGGCATGCAAATGTAAGTAGATTAATGGATACCACTTTGGTGGGAAGGTAACAGCGTTTCCTAAGCCTTTGGCATATAGCTATGCCATATGATCATGGAAGCATCTTCAGACAATGCTGGTTCCCTTGGCTAGGAAACAGAGATGAGCCCTGTGCTCTAGAGTTGGACACAACTGACAGGGAAACCTTTTATTCTGTAGAACCTTCTATTATCTGCTTACTTTGGCCAAGGGAATCATATGAATTTCACCAATGTTAAAAAAAAGGTAATGCTCTCTTTTCCCTATCTTTACTGTTACTGCTTTAAGGTAACAGGAGAAAATAATAGTATCCACCGTAGTCAATGCATACAATGATCATTAAAACACAGATATCCACAAAATGTATTAGAGAAGATGTAATTTGTGATCATACATATTTACTGAAGACATTTCTCGGTGATAATTGAAGTTAGTCTTGATACCTCCTTGATCAAAGGCCTCATACCTTAAATACTGTTGGAAAGAACAATGGAAAAGGAATTCATCATAGTTAGTCATTGCCATAAATGGCTGGATAAAATAGGTTTTTGGGTTGATTCAGGATTTTTCTTATATTCATTATTTCCAGAACAAAGCAGCAACTATGTTAGAATATGTCCATGAATATGTCCATGTCCGTTTGTTCATAAAGTTTTTTCTACTCCAAGAGTACTTAAAAACCTGCTGGGTTTTTTTGTTTTTTTTTGCAGATATTAATTCTCAGAGAAAATACTATAATTCATGCTCTTCCATGATCAACAAGAAACTTCAGCCTTGAATAACCAAACAATTATCGGTAGAGACTAGACAGTAAATTTTAGTCTAAACACTAGGCTAAAAACCTTTCCACAACACCAGAATGTCTGCCAGTGGGACCTGGTCAAAGGTAAACGCTTACCGTGGTTTTTATATATGTTAGGGGAGTAAATATAGGTAATAACGTTATTCTAAAACTAAGTGCATTGTTAGTTTTGAAATGGAAAATTTTATTTGATAATTTTTATTTACTGGTATCTAAGAAGTGATAAGATTTTTTCCCATTTTTAAAAGGAAAAAAGTTATTAGGTATATAAGAAACTCAGAACATACTCTGGCATGTCTTGATTAGTAAAGTTCATGTTCCTACCATCCTAAGATCACTTTTACATGGTTTCGCATTAACCATGGTTAAGGGAGTAAATGAACAAACATGTCTCATATAACAGCAATCAAGGCTGGCTTTGGCTTTTCAGCCTCTCACACCTTCTGTTCAGTATCCAACTGATGAGCAATTCCTGGATTTTTAGAATTATTTTTTTTAATGAACAGGTAGAATCAGTTGTTTTGAAGAAATGTCCAGGTAGAAAGTACAACTGTTATGAAATACCACTATTCTCAGACAAGGATTTCAAAATAATCTCTCAAGTTGCTCAGTTCTATTCTACCATTTGTACAATACAGATAGTCCTTGACTTATAGCCATTTGTTTAGTGACCATTTGAAATAACATTGAAAAAAGTGACTTATGACCATTTTTCACACTCACAACTATTGTTAGCATCCCCATGGTTACAGGATGAAAATCTAGATGCTTAGCAACTGACGGTTGCAGTGTCCCAGGGTCAAGTGGTTACTTTTTGCGACCTTCTGACAAGCAAAGTAAATGGGGAGTCCAGATTCACTTAACAACCATGTTACTATTTTAATAACGGCAGTGATTCACTTAACAGCTGTGGCAAGAAAGATTATAAAATAGGGCAAAACTCACTTAAAAACTGTCTCGCTTAGCAGCAGAAATTTTAGACTCATTTGTGTTTGAAAGT